>NW_004949127.1:501029-562986 GCF_000317375.1 Microtus ochrogaster | reverse complement strand
AGAGGCTCCTCCCCCAGGCGGCCCCGCCCCACTCCGTCCTTAGCCCTCCAGCTTCCCGTCACCGAGCAGGACTCCCTCGGCGCCTGCTCCCAGGCCAGCCGTGCGCTCCACCGCGTCCCTGACGTCACAGGCCCCGCCCACCCCTGCGGACCCAAGCCGGAAACTCCCGCCGGCCTACCGAGTGTCGGCTGCAGTCCGCCTGACCTGCTCACCCGGACCACCTATCCACAGTCCCTCGCCGGCCACACGGGAGGTGGCGCTCCAGGGTCCCTAGAGACTGCCGGGTGGCTGCAGAGCCACCCACTGTGTGAACATCCTTAAGTCTGGACTCCTCTATTAGATAGACTTCCAAAATTCCTGCAAGAGCCCCTTTACTTCCTGCTTCCCGGAAGTGTACCAGGTCTACAAGAGCGTACAAGTACACGTGACTGACCCTTTCACAGATTTCCTTTATTCCCAGATGCCTTCACCACCCCATGGCTCACATCTACAAAATCAGCGTCATGAGGACAATGCAGGATCTGCCACAGCCTTGAATAGTCAGTCCGCTCTAAACAGAACAGGGCACCTGGGCACAAACATCCACTACGGGGAAACGAGTTTCTGCAAACAGTTCCCTGGGTGGCCCTGCGGGAGTGAGCCTTGAGGCTCTCTTCTCAAACCAAATAAAATCCTTGCAGAAAATTGGCAAGCACCAAACTCTTCATTTGAAAACTTATTAAGTATAGGAGTTCTGTTTAACAGGCCATGTTTACTATTCAGAAGGACCTCGAATGGAAAGGAGGTCCGCACATCTGGAGGTGCAGACTAGAGCCACTTGGAATAGGCTATGTGCAGGATAATGCGAACTTGATACACGGCAATGGGAAAGCCAGGGGCTCTGCGGGTGAGAGCAACAACTGCTCTAAGTTCAATTCCTAGCACCCGCTCCAAAGTACCCAACGCCCTCTTCTGGGCGCCATGGACCCATATGCATAGAATAAGAATAAATATAATTTTCCTTTTTAAAGAACATTTTTTCAAGATGCCTTCATTATTAAGTAGCCGTGGAAGATACTCAAATTTAAGTACGTGAGTTTGAACCCTGGAACCCACCTAAAGTCAGGAGAACCAACTCAACAGAGCTGGCCTCTGGCCTCCACATCCCTGGACTTTGGGCGTGTTGGGCCTTCAACTCAAGGTTTCACACATGCTAAACAGGTACATACGTGAACTACACTCCTGCACCATGCATCTTTTAAAATTAAAGGTTCGTTTCTGCCTTTTTCTCAAAGCATATAAAAAGCTTTTTTGTGAAATGGTTATGCTGGCTCTGAAGCGTAGCAAACACACTAATGGCCATGTACTCTAGACCACTTTCTGCATTACACAGCTCCTTGTGCTGCATTTCTCAGTGTTTGTTGCTGTCCCCGTTCTAAGTTTTGCTGCTTCTATACTTACCATGAAGCAGCAATCTGGTGACCTATGCTTTCATTTGTTTTCTTGTTCTCCATATTGAGGCAACTATTATGTGTGCCTCATGTTACCTAATCCATTTCTTGGTTGAGGATTATTATTTTTTCTGTGGGCAGAATTTTTCTAATGAACAGTAACACAAATGTATTTATCCCCTAGATGTATTAATGAATATGGCAACAATGATATTTACATACGCCTTCCACTTCTGTAGGCTAGAAGCCGATTCTACGAGACAAAAAAACTTTGAAGTTGCTGGCTACCCAGAAGCATGAGGCGCTGTAGTGATATTTCATTTCATTTATATTTTAATTAACAAAGCTTGCCTGAAGATCAGAAAGGAAAAAAGCCCCACTGGTCTGCCATAGAAACCAGGTGGTAGTGGTGCACACCTTTGATCCCAGAACTAGAGAGCATTATAAAACAGAAGCAGACAGCTTCCAGACACAGCACAGTCTCATTCTGAGATTCCCGGAGGCAGGACTGCCATTTCCGACAGAGGTGGAGGTAAGAGCCAGAGTGGCTGGTTGTTTTGCTTTTCTGACCTTTAGGTAGAACCCCAGTTTCTGTCTCTGGGTTTTTATTAATTGTGCTACAGGGCACTTATTTTCAAAAGATCCTATTTTTTAAAAGAATTAGGTGTGATTCATAAACTTCACCTAATCATTCCCATGCCACAAGCTCGTCACACAGTTTAACATTAATAGTCAAGTTTCACTTTTTTTGCATCAGACATTTCAAATACAAGAACACTTCTTTTTTCCTGGAGAAAGTCTACTTGCATCAAAATACAGCTAACCCATTGATTGGATGTTACACTTGTGAAAGAGGTTTATGAAATCTTTATCCATGCTGTTTTATTATTATTATTTGTGAGCGTCACCATACGTGCACAGGTAGAGGTCAGAGGACAACTCACAGTTGGCTCTCTCCTTCTACCTTGTGGGTGGGTTCAGGAGATCAAATTCAAGCCACCAGGCTAGGTAGGCAGCAAGTGCCATCTTTCTGAGTTTGTGGTCCCTATGAATTTTAAAGATACAACATACTGTGTAAGTACATTCAGCCACTACCCAGGCAGTGCACTAAAGGCACATCCATCCAACAGTGCTCAAGCAAGAGCCAGGATTAAGGAACAGTTGTACTTTCTGCATAGAACTTAAGAACTTTGTAGTGGATTTATGTCCACAAAGTGAAACAGGATGCTCTCTCTGGTCCTCACTCTGGAATTCTCTATTATGAAGATGACTGGCTTCCACTGTTTAGTGTATCAGAAAAGGGACCGGAGACAGACAGTGCCCAGGCATCTGCATTAACAAGCCACAAGTAAATCTTGGCGATACAAAAGAAGAATTATTTCTTCAAGGAAGATGTCATTTTTTAGCGTGAGCCTGGTAGTTGTCACGACATTCATCAAAACAACCCTATCTTTACAGTGGAGATGCTGTCCTCTCTCAAGCCAAAGTGGGAAGTAGCAAAGCTCCAAACACCAGTCAAGTTTCCTCCTGGTCTTCCTGAACTGTCTCCAGTTCTGTTTCACTTCAAACAAGACCAAAAGAGAACCTTGTTTTATATGACTTTATTTTATATTTAGAGCCATTTTATGCGTAACTTTAAAAAAAAAAAAAGAAAAAAGAAAAAAGCCTCATTGCTTTTATTATTACTAAAAGCATTTTAACCAAACTCTTGATTTAGGAAGACCTCAGACATTCTGCATTATTTTCAATAACGCATTATTTTAAATATTTTTATTCTTTCAGTAACTATTAAAAATAAGTTTGCAATTAGGGTTTCAAGTGCCCTAGTCTAACTTGTTCATCACTACTGATCAAGCCTGTTGTGTGCACACAGGACTAACTTGTTCATTACTACTGATCAAGCCCGTTGTGTGCACACAAGACTAATTTGTTCATTTACTACTGATCAAGCCTGTTGTGTGCACACAGGACTTACGTTGATGTTTTATACCTTTCAAATGCTTGTTGGCTCTTAATTCAGAATAATATTTGGACATAACAACCAATGTCTCACTTTGGCTAATTTACACACATAATACATCATGGTGTTGTATAAGTTTTAAGTAACCTTCACTACTATGGTTCAATTTCAAATATTTTAGTGTTAGCAGGGTTGAGAATGCCATGTGCTTCAGTCTTTAAAAGAAGTTATATAGTAAAAGTGCAGTCCCTTTCTTTAAACATGACAATTATCCAAGGCCAGAAGTCCTAGCAGGAATTGAGAAGATAGGTGAGAGACGACAGAACTTCTCCCATTTTTCATATTTAAAGTGACAACTTAAGTCCTAGGGGGACTTTCTGTCCCTTGTTATCCCACTGAATAAAACTGCTAAGTCCACAAAGTATAAGGGCATTGTTCAAAGACCACATAGAGTCATTTAAAAAACAAAACAAAAGAACCTGTCACTTAGTTTTCAGTTAGTTAACTCACACTTTCTGTGCCAATTGATGGTTACACATCACTTCTGCTTATAAAAAGAAAAAGCCTGGCTGGGTGCCATTCATGATTCTCTGCTAACTGTAAAATGTGGACTGGTTTTCTTAACTTTCTTATAGTCCATACATACGTATATAAACTTTAAAAAAAATGTATGAATATAACCATGTCAGTGCATTGCCCTTAGCTTTAAAAATGTGTAAGTACATAAATAAAAACTGTTTCTTCAATTACTTGACATTTCTTCTGTAATTTATTTAAAAAAGTAAAATGTAACAAGATATTTTAAAAAGGCTAGATACAAAAGTATTTAAGCTGCTCACGAACATTTAAAATTTTCCAAAATGTATTTTCAGTAATCATGATCTTATAAAGCATTTTACAGTTACCAGGAAGTGCCCAGCTGGGTACACATAACTGAATTCCCTTAGCACAAACGTCTGGCTAGGACTGAAGAGCAGGAGCCTGTCTAACTGCCTTGGAACAGGTACAAAGAAGAGAAGGTGACTCTAATAAGGATTGTGCATTGGCCCCACCATATGTACAGAAAAAGTGCCCTCTCTCAACTCAACAAATTACATGCAAATATTAGTGGTATCATTTAATATCCTGGAGCTCAATGCAGCGGAAATAACCCGCAGTAAAAGTGGGTTTTATAGGTAAAAGTGATTTTTGTCTCTAAAATCTGGATGTCAAGAACTTTTTACAAGTTCCATATACATGATACACAATTGCAGCCAACCACAAATTAAACACCATAAAAAAGTTAAAAGAAAAACACAGAACATACTTAATTTTTTATTTTGAAATCCCCTATTCCCTCTATACAAGAGCCTTTGTAGAAACGCTTCCCACAAAGGCAGCATTGCATGTTCAGAACATCTTACATTTCCCCTCACAGAAAAGAAAGTCACAGTGTAGATTATGTTGTTCTGCTGTCAGCTTTGGCTGGGGTCGGACCTGGAAGTTGGCAACTAACAAACCATCATAGACAAAAGGTGCCAGTGCTTCTCAGGCCTTTAAGCTACAAACTCAGCAAGGAATGTTTGCATTTAATCTCTTTACGGTACCACCAGGGGTTATGACAGCATTAACTTCCATAAACTTTTATAGACAAATGGGAAAAAAAAATCTACAAAATTAGCTAGTAATATTACACAGCAATACACACTTTTTATACTCTACACAAAACCAAAATTCTTGGTCTTAATGGCGAGCAGTAACTTTTGTTTGAGAATCTGTTTAGAGGAATAGAGTGGGACATACAGCCGAGAAATACAGGTGTTTGCAGTAGGAAGATGCTGGTCATCTGGCGGCCTTATTGTGATTGAGGGCATAGGCTGAAAACCTTCTTCACTGGCTGGCAATGATGGGCTTGATGTCCAAAAGTAAACCTAAGTAAGAACATATAGTTACAATTTTGGCCTTTATAGTCTACCTTAATTCTGGCAATATAAACAACATCAATTCTGAAGTTTCATAACTGCCCAACTCTGAGCTGACCAAGAACAATAGACATGCTATGGGTGGGAATGCGGGGAAGGGAGAGAACTCCAGGAAGTTTCAACCATAAACAAATCACTACAGACAACTAAGTAGCTGAGAGCAGAAGAAACAGTCTTCCCTAGAGAAAGCACACTAACTGGTTATTCAGTACCAAATGGTCAGCCCTGAAAACACACATCTACATGACATTATACAGTCTGAGCAGGTTTTACCTATGTATTTAGCAACACGAACGAACACAAAAACACACTGGAGGGGGAGCGATCATGAATTTGAAAAAGAGCAAGGAACCCGGGTGTGGAGAGAGGAAAGGGGTAAATAATATGATCTGAAAAAATAAAACTTAGTTTTAAAATTATTTTATCATATTGAAAAGCAGAATCCATTCTACCTCAATAAACTACGTGTTAAAAAATGTTCAGATTAAAGGAGAAAAAAGTGTTATGTTTGTTTTGACTTCAAAGTAGTTGTCTCAAGGTCCAAATTTTCTCATCTGACATGAAGCTATTCTATCAGTGATCTCTAAGGGCCTTTACTACAGCTAACTTCTCTAAGTACTTCTTAGAAAAAACACATTTCTAAAGAAAAACTAACACTCCCATGGGCTACCTAAATGTTATTTTATCTACTAGCAAAATAGTGGCTAATATACACAATACATCAAAATTCACACAATAAAGTCATATGGAATCCATTACCAATTTATTTTGTATGACACACAGGATAAACAAATGATGCCCAGTAAGTGGTAACTGTTCCTCTATTTCTGCTACTAAATATGCCAAACATAGGCTTCTTCGCAGAAATATTTATTTTTATGAATATTAAATATTCTGCAATGATCTGTCCTCTATATTCAAGTATCAATTTTCTGTGATAAAATTTAATCTATAGCATTTACTTTGCACAACGAAGCACTAAAGTCAATCTAGCTTCCCAGAAAAACTCAGAAACTTACATTAATTGTGGTTATTTCCTAAACTATAATATTTCCTAAAATATAAGAAACTTCATCTCAGAATGCTACAAAGGGAACATGAAACAAAAATTCTCTCTCAAGTACCAGAGCAAGCAAAGCTGTGGTCGGTCCATCGACTCATTTACTCATTTAAGAGTTAAGAAAAGGCTTCATGTAAAGTTTCTTCAAGAACGAATGAGTTGGGGCTGGAGAGGTGGCTCAGTAGGTAAGAGCACTAACCAGATGCTCTTCCAAAAAGACCTGGGTTTGATTCCCAGCACCTAAACAATGACTCAAAACTATCTTTAACTCTAGCCTCCCCCCCCCCCGAAGAGACTGCATGCGCATGGTGCACAGACATGCACGCATGTAAAATACTCATATACACTAATGAGAAATTAAAAAAAAGAAAAAATGGATCAACCAAAGGATCACTAAGAGAAACAGTGCCCGACTTCATAGACCTGTTATTGGTAAACTATGTTCTTCAGGAAGAAAATCACCTTCTAAAAAACCAAAGCAAACTCAACCAAACCCTTTGTGTTTCACCCTACAAACTGTAAGATTTAACTTACAAGATCCTGCCGTTCTGTCATGCTCATTTTCTCCACTATGGACCAGAACCAACGCTTGAACTGTAGAAGCTTCTCAGCATTCTCTCCTAAGAATATAAAGTCAATGTGTTGTATTAGATGTTGTCTCTTTTGAACACTGGTAAACTTCATACATAAACAAAGAGACAAACTTTAAAATTTAAGATATATATAACTATTAGGAAATTAAAGCTATTTGTACATTTAAAAACCTTTGTAATTAAGTAATCCTGACTTGAGTAAAGAAAAGTGAACTATCATCACTCAAACCATGTCCATGACATAAAACTCATCTGTAAACTTGAGTCTTCTCATGTGGCAGTGAACCAGTGCTTCTAAAACTACTGCGTTTACAAGTCACATGAGGTCTCTGTAAGAGGCGGACACCCACCCACTCTGTCCACAGGGAGAGGAAAGGACACCAGCATTCTCTCTCTAAAACTTTCACAGGATGCAATGCCGCTGAGCTGACAGTTTTTCTTTCCCTTCTATAGTTTTGGTTTTTAAATGAACTAAGTTCTAAGTACTTACACTAAAATGTTTCACAAAACCTATTACACAACAACCTATAAATTACCAAGCACGAAGGGAATTTTAAATGTTTCTGTAATTTGGGCTGCAGCACACCTTTAATCCCAGCACTTGAAGGCGGAGGCAAGAAGGATCTCTAAGCGCAAGACTAGCCTGCCCTAGGAAGTGAGCTGCAGGAGTGTGGTGGTGGAAGTTGTGTGTATGTGTTGCTTTTATTGGTTAATGAATAAAGCTGTTTTAGCCAGTGCAGTATTACAAATACTATAGTTTCTGTGTGATTACTTCGGTTCTGGGAGGCCAGGAAAGAACAAGCAGCCTCTGACAACAGGAGTGCTACACAGACCCTGTCTCAATAAAACCAAAAATAGAATAAGATATGCAATATGAAATAGAAAATAGAAAAAAATAGAAAAAAAAAGGGAAACTATGTAGTAACTACAGTACAGTTACAATCTTCTCAATCACATGTGTGCACGTGCACATATTTTGTTTTTTTAGGCAGGATCTCACTATGTATCTGAGGCTGGCCTCAAACTTCATATTCTCCTGCCTTGGCTTCCCATAAAGAACAGAAGAATAACTTAATTCTAAGCTATCAAAATATTAATCTTCATCTAATCATACCTTTAATTGTAATAATAATGAAAAAACAAACCTGACATTCTACAGGGCTTGGGAATAGACTCTGTAACCCAGAACCTCAGAGGACACACTCAGCAAACGCTCCAGCACAGCTCTTCAGGAAGACTTGCCATTTCCTACCTGACTCGTCATTGAAAGAGGTGAAACTGATCAACATCTGCACATTGACTTCACCACAGCCGTTCACCAAAAGCCGAAAGTCTTCTGCTGTTAAGTCTTCTAAGGAATTTTTTGGAAGCACATCCAATAGACCCTTCCTCATGGCCTACAGAATTGGAAATTTTTTTCTTTTATTATAATCAGTACTTTGTTTTCCATAGTGTCTGTTTATATTATTAAAGCTCAACATCAAATTATAGCAGCAGTCTCTAAAAAAAAATGCTAGATCCCTAAGCAAAGAGGAAAAAAAGGGCTTGTTTTCGAGTTTCCTCTTAACAGATTCAAGAAAGAAGGGGAAGAATTGAGCACAGAAAACAGGCTAGTTCAGAAGTTACCTAGTGTTTTATATCCCAGTAGAAAACTGAAATTGCTTCTTAAATCAGATAAATAATGTACAGGCAGCACATTTTATAAGCAGCATTACTTCAATTTGGCAAAAGTGCATCCTAGAAAAAGCACAGTAACAGCCAACCTCCTAGACTCAAACCCAAAATCTAGACACCGACTGAAAAAGTGTTCAATCTTACGCTCATCTGCAGAAGGAAACCAGTGCACTAAAGCATTAACCTGCTAATGTGCGGCCAGAAGCTAACGAGTGGAGCACTAACTTGCACGCAGTCTAATTCCCAGCACAAGAGTCGTCACCACTCTTCAATTTATAGGAACTTTATCCTGGAAAGGGGCAGCATTACTAATGTAGAGCTGGTTGTTGTCTTGAGAATCTCACTTTTGGAACACTCCTCCATCGCTGTGCTTAGGGTGCTACCTAAATTATTGACAATATGATAGTAGAAACATGCCTCCCTCAAAAATTTTAGTAGTCACGGCTGGATGTGCAGCCAAGGAACTCTTTGGGACTGGCCACCAATAAAAACTCTGGGTTGTCACAAGATCTTAGGCTTCCCTAAACAAATGTTGGCGAAGCTTGTACTTGGAACCCTTCAGGCTCTGCTTAAAAAGCCTCCTCTGTGGATGTTGCTGGGGTGAATCCTTCTAAGTCAGGTGACGACAGGGTGCTTAAAGAACGACACTTCAGCCTTACAAGCCCTGAGCTGCTCACCAGCTATCTCTGACCGTTACAGTTCCCAACATCTATCTCCAAAGGAAAACAAGTGCTTGGCCTGTAGCTGGAGACTTCAGACTTTTAGCTGCGAGTCCATTTTCCATTGGAGAACTTGGGCCTTTTATAGATAGATTATTGGGCTAATTCAGAACAATGGTAAAATAAAAATAGCTTCCCATGACATAATCCTTTTCTGGAAAATACTTACATGCAATGGCTGCTCTGCAACTACCAACATTCTGTGCTCTGCGTATTTCCTCACGTATTCGTAGACATTCTGAGGAGTGACTGGTATATTTACACCATTTGGAATGAGTTCAACCTAGGAGAAATTCATCAGTGGCATTTAAAAGCAATTCTGACAAACAATAACAGCTCGTGAGAACTTTATTTTCTAAAATTTTAGAATTTAAAGATGAGTCTTTACCTGACAAATATCTGAGAGGCACAAACCTTGCCAGCCTAAGTAAGTACAAAATTGCTCTGCCTCAGTCTGCTCCTCTCCTACAGTGCTAGCTCTGGTACACGTGCATATACCCGTCTCGGTCTTTCTCTCTTGGTCCTTACCCCAATTATTCTTTACAAATGGCCTAACAAATTCCCCAATTCTCTTGCAAATTCAGAAACTGGATTTACTTTACCTGTCCTCCACCCTCTTCTTTACACAGGTCAATGGCAAATGCCAAATCCATTGCTGAGAACACAGCATCAGCATCTGAACTCTGGGACGCCAGGATCAGCTGTCGCAAACTCTCATACATTACCGGGTCAAAAAAAGCAAAGTCATGCCAGTTGACCTAAGGAAATAACCACACAAGAAATCTGAAAAGAAGCCTCTTTTCCTGACCCATAGTAAATTACAATCTGTGATGACGCTGGGGGAAGGGAAGTGACAGAGAGTGAACCCAGGACTGTGTGCGCGCTAAGTAAGTGCTCTACCACTGAGCTATATCCCAGCCCTAATTTTCTTTAACTTAAAGGTACAATGATGAAGAGTGCTTTAAAGAGGAAATAAAAATTAACAAATCTTTGGCTTTCACAATTCATTTAATTTTTCATAACAGGAATAAAAAAGTTAATTGCTATGAGGTGGAGCCAACAGCATGCTTTAAAAATAAGTTTCAAAAATAATTTGTTAAGTCAGCATTATTTCTTGAACACTGCTTATGTGCATAAGCTGGCTCTTGACGACCTCATTGTGCTCCTCATGGTCTCCATACAATACAGATTACTAAGTCCACTCGAAATTGATAACTTACAAAGATCACATCACTGAGTTAGACTGAAGTCTATCAGATTTCATGAGCTAAAGGGTTAACACACTAGAGACAGGAGAATCTCTGTGAGGCCAGCCTGGCCTACAAGAGCTAGTTCCAGGACAGGCTCCAAAGCTACAGAGAAACCCTATCCTGAAAAAACTAACCAAACAACCAAAAAAGGAGTTAACACACTAAACACTTTTCTATGTAAGAGCTTTGGTTTCTACTCACGTTCCATGCACAGAGCATTTAAGTTGGACATGTCAAGAGTTAAATTGTGGTCCCAGCCTAAAAAATGCCTCTAACTACAATAGGCTCAATTAAACAGAAAATGATATTTAGTGATTTGGCTAAAGACTAAATTTAGTACTAAAATATTACTAAACACCCATGGATGAGGAGGTCATAGGCCCTAGTGGAAAGTTCTGTAGTTTTGTTGAGTGGATATGGTGCACCTATCAAACTGTCTTCTAAATAACTGTTTATGCCCATACATTTAGTGTTGCTGTCCACTTCTGTTAGTTTCTTTTTGCAGCGGTCAGTTAACTGGTCAAAGTACTAAGAACGAGTGTTGATTGTCCAGCAATAAATGGGAGATCTGTATCACTTTACCCAAGCCACAAGTGCATGCGTGAGTACATGCGTGTATGCACATTTGTGCCAGAGAAAAGCGGCAGTGTAGAAACTGACTGTGGAGCTCAGCAAGGTTCTTGAACAGCTGTGACCATCAATACCAAGTCATGGGCATGAGACAGTGCCCACATCTTCCTAGCAATTTATACAACTAATGGTTGACGGGGGAGGACAGACCATTTTCTTCATTGATTTAACCACTGGTCAAGTGCCCATGTTCCTGTAAACAACCTTAATGACACCCACTAGGTCTGGGTCTTTCTCTCTCGGTCTGTCTCTCTCTGTCTCTCTCTGTCTCTCTCTGTCTCTCTCTCTCTCTCTCTCTCTCTCTCACACACACACACACACACACACACACACACACTACCACTCGATCACAGAAAGGACATGAAAGCAGAAGAGGACTAAAGAGAGCAGGAAGGAGACAAAATAAAGTGCGAAGAATGGGGATATGACCAAACAGGTGAAAATGTCCTAATATTCATTATAGTGCATAATTAATATGTGCTAATAAAAACCATTAGTGGGGGTAATTAGTAGACTCTAGCTTTCACAATTCAATTTACAGTAGATGCATGGTACAACCTCTCTGGAAAAGAGTCTTGACCTCTTTATAATAAATAGCTTTAGGAACTGTGATGCAACTGAGTGGTCAGCAGCACGTGTTATTCTAGTGAGGGTATCAGACTATCAACACAAAGACAGTAATTCTATAAGCCAGATCAATGCCAAGCATGTCTACTTCATTTATTCACGCTCATTGGCCCCTCTGTGGCACTTGCATGCATTTTCAAGTGGGCTGTGTTTAAGACTATTTCTATACTCTACTGCCACCCACTTGGGACCAATTACAGTGGCTTTGGCTTTCTGAGCACTGTGTGTCAAGCACAGTGCTTGTGTTTTTATAAAGTTGTCAAGAGGATTTCTCTTCAGTAGGATCCAAGTCTGTCAGGAACCAACCGTAACTGTTACCAACTCTACTGTGCCATCTCCCCATATACAAGGACTTTAGCTATATCATTAAATACTTGACAATTATGATTATAATGCTTTAAAACAAATTGAATACTATACAGTGTACCATCATTTATTTTGCAAAGAAATGTTTACAATTGTAAAAGCAGTTATATGCATCAAACTTACTTTTCTACCAAGCAACACTTTAATTACATGCCTATTCAATGTGATAGGACATAGTTCATTTTGCAACAGACATAGTCCAAGAATCCTAAAAATAAGAACAGAAATATAATTTAAATTCAAAACTAATCATAGAATTAGTCTCACACATACATAAATATATAAATAGATAGATAGATAATATTTTAAAAAATTCCCTAAGCCTCATTTCTACCTAGTATAAAATAGAGTACATATTCAATTTTAAAGCTAATTTTAGCCAGGCCATGTGATGACACACCTCTAATTCCACAGCCCTGGGAGGCTAGCAGGAAGAACATGAGTTTGACCCCAGCCTGGGCTGCACAGAAAGCGTGGGGCTGGAGGAGTAGCTCAGTGGTAGAGAGCATGCTCAGCATCGGACAGAGCCCTGGGTCCAGTCCCGATCCCAACAGTAAGGACAGTTAGTTTACCTGCCAATGTTTCTGAAACAGTTCAATCTTGCTTCTGTGTTTTTGCCAGGTCGTGGAGTATAAAATCCCCTCTTCCCAGGTTGGTAGAACAAAGGAGCATTATCATCACCATCATCTGTGTCGTCCAAATCCATATCTACCACACTTCGACTAGAGCCATGGCGCTTTCGGTTTTCCTAATAACAAAGTATGACAGATGAGGCCTCTGTGCTCATTTTTTAAAAATGTAATATATGAAATGGTTCTCTGAAATCATTCAAAGTAAAAGAAAAGCGGAACAGCATTCATATTTAAATACGTGTATAATAATATTAAAGGTAACTCTGAGCTATAACACACAAACCTTATGTATGCTAAGTCTTAATATCTCCTAAAAAATAAAATCAGTTGGGACTGGGGTCTCAAATCGATTGGGACAATGTGTGCCTGGCAAGCACAAAGCCCTGGGTTCACCTTCATGGTAGCACATGCCTGTAATCCCAGCACTGGAAGGCTAAGACAGGAGGATCTCCTGTGTAAGCTCCAAATCAATTTGGGTTACAGTAAAACCCTACCTTTAAAACAAAAACCACTCTTTCACCTTAATGTCATGAAGGTACTTTTAGTAGCTAGAGAATTCTGGATTGACAGTTCTATATCATGGCCTATGAGTTTCAGATAAGAAATCCACTGTTTTTCAAATTACTATTCCTTTTCTTTGATTATTTCAATGTGTCTAGACAGTTATAGAGCAGCTTGTTCCGAATCTGCTGACCTTGAATTTTTGAGTCTCTATCTCAGAAAAACTTCATTTCCCCAGCACTTTTCTATCCAACCTTCCTCCTCCATGTCACCGGATCTTTTCACATGGCCACATGCCCCAAGACGATACTTGAAAGTTGTTTCTACTTGCCATATTGTTATGGGTTTGGTCCAGTGACTTTTTTTAATTTGGGAGATTGTATCAATTGCTTATGATGCTGTGTCAGTGGGTCCTGCATGTGCAGGAGTGGTTCCCAAACGCCCCCAAAAGCTTTTGCTGTCTTTCAGGTAAGACAGAACAAGGTTCAGCTTTACCCTCCTGCTGAAAGACAGCTACTTGTCAAGTCTTCATTTCTCCTTCCAATCTGTGTGCTACTATTTATTTGTTCAGAATTCACAGGTAGCTCCTTTTTTACATTTTGTACTAATCTTCTTTAATGTGACCAATGAAAGAGATTATAGTGAGTTTGCTCCTCTCAGCTAGCAGATTAATATTATTAACAGAAGATTAATTACAAAATACAAGAAAAAAAACCACACCATACCCACAAAGTGTTATGTTTTCTTTGCACCTTTGGCAACCAACAGCTTCTAGGAGGAGTGACTCCTAAGATTCTACACTGCCTCCTCTTTCTTCTGCTATTCGGCCCCCCTGGATCTCAACACTAAAGCTTAACCTAGTCTGTGTTCAACATAAACAGCCAAGTGACCAGTATTGTGTTAATAATTAATTCAATTTTATGATTCGATTCTGTATATTGCAACCACATACCTTTCTCTTTCTGTACTATAAATCATTTTATTTACAAAGACATCTCCTAAATCCTGCTTTATTTTTCTATTCTTTTTTGTTGTTCTAACTGCTCATTAAAACATGTACTAAACAAACAAAAAAATCCCTTACCTGTACCTTTTCCGAGGAATCTAATAATCCAAGGTCCAAGATACTATCAGCACCATTTTCCCTAAAAATAAATGAAACCCTTTTACATTCCATAGAGGTGAAATGTCTGAAATTTAGTATGAAAGTATCTATTCATATTTATTACACATTTAAAACCATGGAATATGCTTACAATCCTAGAGCTCGGGAGCATGCACTACAGAGCAAACTCAAGGCTAGTTCTCATGCTGCTGCCAAGACAGGCTTCAAAAACAAAACAACCAAACCACACCAACCAACCAACCAAACAAACAAACAAAACCCAAAAAACTCCACTAGCTGCTACACATACAGTTCAAGACATGGCTAAGGCTTCCTGATGTAAGACAACACATACAGTCTTCATTGGGATGCTAAAAATTTAGCACAAAGCAAGAAATACAGAAAAATATTCAGAGCACAATTGCACCAGCAATCAAATTCTCCAGCCTAAGTCCTATTTACCACTAGTAAATTCACTATTCAGTGCATAAAACCAGATGTTAGTTTTGATCAACAGAAAATACTAAATTAGCAATGCTTACATATATTTATATAATCTTATTAAAAAATCCAACTTTCTTGTGGGCTAAGCTATTCTCAGCCTGCTCACAGCGCCAGAGATAGGGCAAAGAATTTTAAAAAACAAACAAACAAACAAACAAACCACAATACATTAAAGTCCAGAGAGATGGATCAGAGGATAAGAGAACTGGCTGCTCTTCCAGAGGTCTGAGTGCAATTCCCAGCTCACAACCATCTATAATGAAATCTGGTGTCCTCTTCTGGCCTAAAGGCATTTATGTAGGCAGAACACCGTACACATAATAGATAAACACCTTGAGAGGTGGCCATTGAGCTCTAGAGCTCAGCTACTTGTTTACACGTCTACAACCTAAGGTCTGGGATAGTACCACAGTGGTGTGGGTTGAGTAAGAATGGCCCCCACAGGCTCAGATATTTGAATTTTAGTCATCAGGGGTGGCACTATTTGAGAAGGATTAGAAGGTGTGGCCTTGTTGGAAGAAGCGGATCACTGGGAGTGGACCTTGAGGCTTCAAAAGTCCACACCAGACCCAGTAGCTCTCTCTCTCTCTGTTTCCTGTGGATCAGGATGTAGAACTCTCAGTCCCGTCTCCACTACCATGTCTGCCCGAATGCTGTCTTGCACCCTGCCATGATGCTAATGGACTGAACTAAACCTCTGAAACTGTAAGCCAGCCCCAAATAAATGTTTTCCTTTATAAAGAGTTGTCACGGTCACGGTGTCTCTTCACAGCAACAGAACAGTGACTGGATGTGTGAGGTTCATAGCACCATATAAATTTCATTTAAAGTAACCCTTGCTTCAAACAGGCTGACAGAGCAAGTCCATCTAATATGGCATCTTTCTGACATTTGTCACCTTGAATAGATGGACTATTTGCTATTTTTAGATTTTATATTCAAACTAATATACTTTGCAGAAGGATAAGAAAAAACCTGCACAAAATTTTAAGGTGAATGTGGAGCCGTAACAGAAAGTATTATTCATAACACAAGAATGTAGGAGATTGAGTATAATGTGGTCTCTTACATGGGTGCTCCCAATGGGGAGTGGACTTCAGGGAACTTACAGATATACTTCTAAACAAAACGGTTTCTAAGCCAGATATGGTAGCTCTAAGTCCCAGCACTCACAAGTCTGAGGCAGGAGGTTAGGGCTCAAGGCTAGCTTTGTCTCAGGAACAGAACAATTCTAAACATCAAATACCGTCTATGACCAAATAAAACATGAAAAATTCAGCTACTGCACTTAGGAATTATAAGATATTGCTTTAAAAAAAAAAATCGAAAAACAATATTCTACTTTGTTTTTTCATTTTGATTTTTTATGTATGGGTGTTTTGCCTGCATGTGTATCTGTGCACCAAACTAGAAGAAGGAATCTTAGACTCTGGAACTGGAGTGTAGCAGGCAGCTGTTAGTCCCCATATGGGTCCTCTGGAAGAACAGCAGGTGCTCTTATCCTCTAGTTTGTCATGCTTTCAAGCATGTGGTGAAAATACACAGTGCCATTGTTTAAACTGAAACGCTGTTCCTGGAGCACACATTACCGTCCGTGTGCGATAATGAGCTCCATGGCCTCGTCGACTCTTGCCCTCAGAGAATCTTCACTTGCTAGAAGGAGAAGCAGCTGCGCTGGCGATAATTCCAAAAGCATGCCCGTGATTTTACTTGCAAATGCCTATAAAAGATGAACAAATGTTACTTTAATAACTCTCTGCTTATTAACAGTTACACTCAAGAGAAGGAAAAGAAATAAGCGCAAACAAAATTTCCTTGTGAACTAGCAAGGCTTTTTATGGAACTGCAAGTTAATCAGACACCTCAGACAGGGACCACATATCCCACAAACTAGCATAGTTTTGTTGGGGCTGGAATATTTGTATAAGAGTATGTATTTTTTAAGGTATTTGAATTTCAAATAAACGTACATGCAATTTCTGTAACTTTTGTCTTCTTCAGAGAGCCAAAACACCTTCATTTAATACAGAAAAGAAGAAGGAAAGGGAGGAGAAGGGTGTCTATTTTTGAAAGCCGACTTATTGCAAGAAATAGATTTGATTCTATCTTATTAGTTTGGCTACATGTATTCACATAATACATAAAGAACAAAAAAGAAAAAAAATCAACACTAATTTACAAGTACAGAATTTTAATAAAACATTCAAATTGAAATCTTAAGCTGTTTTATCAGTAGTAAAAGACTGCCATTTGTTTTAGTTACAGCTTGCTTACAGATCATATGTACTTCAAAAAGTAACAATTTATGTAAGTAAAAATGTAAATTCTTTAACACATAACTCCAATCGGGCTGAATGAACTAGTCTTGAACTAAGTTTTGTGGGAGAGAAGACCCCAGCTGAAGGGCTGCACAAGTTGTACTTCCACTCCTAAATCCCCATCACCGTGCAGCAGTGCTCAGCTGTGCAGCTGCTTAGACCCTGGCAATTGGACAACACCCACTGCAGCGCAAAGGGAAAAGCCTACACCTAGTCGACAGGAGGACAGTGCCCAGGACTCACAGGTTGCATGGCTTGGACTCGTGGATAGAGCCTCTCTCCCAGTGCCTGCCGATGAGCGGGCAGAGGGTCCGGGTCATCACTCGGGTTCCCCTCAGAGGCAGGTCTGAAAGGCCTGGTGTCAATGGAAAGCTGTCTCCGGAAGTCTCTGTAAGGAAAGCAAGCTTCTGAGTCCATTTCTTTTGATGATCAAATGAAAATAGCAATAGAAAACCAGAGAACATGGACAGTGCCAACCAGGATACAATGTCTAAAGATAACATGTTTGAGAAATAAAGATGATCTATCTCGGTTTGTCACTAAAAATCTACATGTAACATATAATTTGAATTTAATGGCGCAGGACCAGACTCTAAGAAACTATCCATAATTCCTGGATATTTTAAACAAAAGTAAAATGTAACCCATTGCAATAAGAGAAAATTAAAAGTAATACAGTTTGTCACATTAAGAGTTAATTAAACTAGGAAAGTAAAACCTGTGATGGAATGTCAAACTTGGTGACTAATAGGCAGTGACATTCAAACGTCCTGGGTGCTAAGGCAGACCCCTTCACAGCCACTGATCACTGCTGCCAAGCCCACACTCATTTACACGCCTTTATCCAACTTGTCTAAGATGCTGGTATTGAGTAAACATTAACCCATCGTACCTATCCCGGTCTCTCCGAGATCCTGCTCGCAAGCCACTACTCCTCCTCATCTCCCTTTCCCTTTCCCTTTCCCGATCTCTCTCTCCGCGGTTCCTCAATCTCTGCATTAAACCTAGAAGAAAAGGGGAAAGACAGCACAAAATAATAAATGAGCACAAAAGGTGACAATCTTTAGGTTCCAGTCAATGCTGAAATGGGAAGACAACAAGAAAGCATGGAGATCACTTCGCTGCCAGTACCTCTCTCTTGGGCGTGTGCAGTGTGCTGTATGTCCATCCACATGCCTAGGCACATGCATCAGAGATGCCCACTGCTGCACATTTTTGATACAGGCTCTCACTCGAACCTGCCATCCCACAACATGGTTATAAGCCCAAGCAAGTCACGTCAAGCTTTGAATGTGCTAGGGATTTGAAATCAGGCCCTCCCCCTCTCACAGTAAGAACTATTACTAGACCACCTCTCCAGCTCCTTGGTGTGTGAGGTTACTGAGAGCTGCGCAGAACGCACAGTCCACTTTACTATCTGCAAACTGCTTTCCCTTGTCACGTCCAACTGGGCAACAGTGGGCAACAGCTCGAGCTGGACCAGCGCCACCATACAAAGTGCTGAGACTTCTGACGGTCGATCTGCTCCGTAATGGCTGGGCACACTGAAGACGACCAGGACGTGAGCTAGTAGAAAATTCTAATCCTGACCATGGTTTTTTCTTTCCTTCTTTTTGAAAATCACATTTGTATATTTGTTGTACCCCAGTAAATGGTATGCACACAGCATAGCTCGTGTGTAGAGGCCAGAGGACAATTCATAGCACTGGGCTCTGTCCTTCCATCATGTGGACCCTGGGGATCAAACTCTGGTCAGCAGGCTGGGCAGTGGACACCTTTACACTAATATCTCACCAGCCCTGCAGTATGGCTTCTTAATGATGTTTGATAAAGATATTTCTAAAATGTTACAATTATCCAAGTCTCCTCATATCAGAAGTTAAAAGGTAAACGTGATGATTAAAGGCTCGAGAGCCCCCTTCTGTTCACCCTTTATTGTTTCTGCAGCCCAGGCGGTCTCCAAAGGGGTAGATTACAATGAGATACAGACGCAGCCTCAGTCATTTCTATGAGCCCCCTCTGACCTAATTACCATCCGCCCACTTAGAAGACTGGCAATCTTCTGACCACACTTGGCACACATTACCAATTCCCATTTCCTGCAGATTTGTCATTTTTACAAAGCTTTAAATGTACCAACTGAAGGTTAGCCAAGAGTTCTAACCAAAGTGGTATATTCATAATGAGCTTGCAATGCTCCAAGATGTTAATAAATGAAGCCCTATTTTTAAAGAGGAAAAAATATCCTACTAAAATTAAAATTCTAAGCATAGTGACATAGTTGGGTCTACATGTGGCCCTCAAGCTCTTTACCTCACTGAAATTGGAGCATGCTTGTGAATCAATCTTAGAATAGCCTACTTAGAGAATTCCGTTTTCTCTCCAAATAGCTATTAACACAAGGGTGAAAGAAATATTCCCACTCCCTCCCAGGATTTGTATAGTGCCACTTAAGAGTTCACAGCCTGTCACCTCCAAAATAGCTAACAACAGAGGTGAGAAGCTAGTGTGACCAGAAACAAGAGCACACTGCCATAAAAAGCAAACTGTCAACTCAAGCAATTCATACTCTAGAATTATGTAAAACATAAATGTATAGCTATATAATCATGATTTCCACTGTTATGACAAACAAGAGTAGTAATATGGTGCCTGACATCTGTAGAGTACTTACTTGTATGAGTACCTTTGTTGGCATTCTGGATACAATCTAGATTTGGCAACTTTTCATTTGATAAAAACGCTTGAGCAATGGCTGTGTAGAAACTTCGGGCTACGCCACTGCCCTCTCCTGGCTCATCCTTAAAGGTGACTTTAACTCTGTGGACAGCCATTGGTGTGGTAGCGCATCTGCGACCAAAATGGTTGTTGAGCTGCCTCATGGTCTGCTGAATGAGAAGATCCCGATCCCGATCCACCTAGTAAAATACACCAAATCATAAAGCAGTGCTAGAAACCACAGGGTTTCTACCTAAAAACAGAATCTCACCTTTCCCTCAGATGTTTATATGCGACCACAAAGAAATCTGAGGTCTTAGAAGCTTTTATATCCCAAATATATCACTTTCTAAAGCAAAGACTGTCCTACATTATTAAGTCAGGCTAATGGAATTTAATTCCATCCAAAACCACTTGTCACCAGAAGCCAGTGGTGGTGCACTCCTTTAATCCTAGCACTCAGGAAGGCACATTTCTGTGAATTCAAGGCCAGCCTGGTCTACAGTGCTAGGATAGCCAGGACTACACACACACACACACACACACACACACACACACACACACACACACACTCTCACACACTCTCTCACACACACACACACAAAACAACAACAAAAAAAATCCCTGCATCTGAAAAACAAAACAAATAAATGAAAGAACAAACAACATCAAATACTGGAGAACATCAATACTATCATTTGGTACATAAGAGTAAGTCCCAGGTGGATCAGATAGGAACTTTTTCTCTTTTGAGATATCCTAGTATGTAACCCAGGCTAGCCCAGAATTTATTCTATAGTCCAGGAGGACCTTAAACTAATGAACCTCCTACACTACTGATTCCCAAACATATGTAACTCCCTCAGTAACAGAAAATGTATGTTTGAAAATGACATGCTGGGAAATGCCCAGCTGAAATAAAAAAATTTTATTTTAAAAGTTGTCGGGCAAGGGTGGCACACACCTTTAATCCAGCACTTGGGAGGCAGAGACAGTGAATCTCTCTAAGTCTGAGGCCAGCCTGGTCTACAGAGTGAGTTCCAGGACAGGCTCCAAAGCTAGAGAAACCCTGTCTCGGAAAACCTAACAAAGGAAACATCTTATTGGTGGTAGTAGTAGTAATGTTGTAATTTTAAGACTTGTAAAATGTGAGGTAAAAACAATCCACCCAAGGTGAGCTGTCTATTCAGTCTGGAAAAAAAGGACATCTTCAGTTTGCATGCAAAGTCTCAGTATGAATTTCACAGTAGTTTCTTAAAGGCCTAGAAATAACAACCACGCTAGCAGTGTACGGAACCTCAGACCAGAGCCCATTTCCAACCTTATAATCAGATTTCTTTTTTTTTTTTTTTTTGGTTTTTCGAGACAGGGTTTCTCTGTGGTTTTGGAGCCTGTCCTGGAACTAGCTCCTGTAGACCAGGCTGGTCTCGAACTCACAGAGAGATCCGCCTGCCTCTGCCTCCCAAGTGCTGGGATTAAAGGCGTGCGCCACCACCGCCCGGCTATCAGATTTCTTAAGAAATGGCCAAGGTAGGGCCTGTGGCTGCAAATGTACATGGCACACACTGGAGTAACAAGGAAGGTCATTTATTACAGATAATATTAGAAAGGGCTGAGGCACTAAAAATGACAAAACTAGCCATCGAGCAGGGCGGTGGTGGCGCACGCCTTTAACCTCAGCACTTGGGAGGCAGAGGCAGGTGGATCTCTCTGAGTTTGAGGCCAGCCTGGTCTACAGAGCAAGTTCCAGGACAGAGACGGCTGTTAGCTAGAGAAACCCTGACTTGAAAAAAGAAAACAAAACAAAACAAACAACAACAAAAAAAACACCCTAGCCATCGAACAAACAAAGCATCAATAAGAATAGTCTGAATGGAATTCAAAACACCCAGAGTTGTTCATGTTTCTGTAATGAAGTGTGTGTGTACATGTTCACGTGTACAGGTATACTTGCCCAGGCAAACATGTAAAAGCCAGAGGCCGACATCGGGTTTGCTCCTCTATCATCTTCCACCTTATTTTCTGAGAGGAGGCTCTCACTGACTTCAGCAAGACTAGTTGACCAATGAACACCAAGAATCCTGTCTCTGTCTCCCCAGTCCTATGATCAAAGGGATGGGACACCACCACACTTGGCTTTTGTGTGTGTGTGTGTGTGTGTGTGTGTGTGTGTGTGTGTGTGTGTCTGTGTGTTTTCAAGACATGTTTTTTGTTTTGTTTTGGCTTTTTTTGTTGGTTTTATTTTTCCCCCTTTTGTAATTTTGGAGCCTGTCCTGGAACTAGCTCTTGTAGATCAGGCTGGCCTCGAACTCACAGAGATTCGCCTTCCTCTGCCTCCCAATTAAAGGTGTGTATCATGACCACCCAGCTCACACTTGGCTCAAGAGGGTACTAGAGATTGGAACTCAGGCTCTCATGCTAGGAAACAAATCCCCAATGACAAGACAAACAAAAATTATTACTCAGAATCTTGTAATCGTCATTTCTTTAAAATTTTAATTATAAGTGTGTATCACTGAGCAATATTTATTATCTACATGTTTTAAGACTTCTGTAGTAGTATACTATGAATATCAGAAAATCTAAATACCTTTACCTCTAGTGATAAATCTCTTGATTGCTGGTTTCTCAGTTTTTCCATTTCTCTACGGAACTTTGATTCCTTCACCTCAAAACCACCCAATTCAGTTAAGATCTTAAAATAAAGTAACAGTAACAATTATTCACTGAAATATGTTCATATCATACAAAAAAAAATTAAAGTACACAAACTACACACCGATCCAGGTTCTGCTCCAACATCTTCCATGAATACTCTGCCGAAGAGTTCTAAAGAAAGGCGCCAACGTCCCAGCAGCATGTCATGAGAAATGACCATCCCCATGAAACTACACTGTGGCCTGCGAGAAGTTAAAGAGACCGAGAAAGCAATTACATCAATTCCCCAAATTCAGATTTTTGGTCAATAGCAGTACCTTTCTTGGTCTTTTAAAATTGTGCTGTCTTAAGTATTTCAAAGCCTTCCCCAGAGATGCGCGCTCCTGATGTGCACACACGTCACCCCATCAAGGCATCATCTGCCTTCAACATTCCATTTACTTCCTCTCCTCAGTCCACCTCTACAACTTTTATTTGTTTTAGTGATGCTTAACCCAACACAGACAAAATTTAATATGGCCTCACGACAATATTTCCTTTTTTTTTTCTTTTTTTACTTTTTTTACAATATTTCCTAGTAACTTTTATCCATCAGCACCATCTACTCTGTACTGCACAGACGTAAACCACATTTTTCCTACCTTCTGTCCCTCTGAGACCTTTCTTTGATGTGGTTTTCTTTCATCCCTAAAGCTAACTTGCTAGCCTAACTCCCTCTTCCCTCATACCACAACTACTTAATATAGAGATCACCCAATATCCTTTATGGTTGGTAGGAAATGACCATGCAGTGTGCCTTGTTCACTGATTAAGCATGCCTTATTTTATTAACTAGTTCACTAACTTGTAAGCAAAAACATTATCTTATACTTCTGGCATAAGCAACAGTATATGCTAGCAACTTATTTAGTAAACGAACACCTACCTCTGTCAAAGATACCATTTGTGAGTCCAAATTAAACGTAAGTCATAAATCCTGAAAATTCTATTCTTTGTAGTATTTACATGGTTCCCTTATCTGAACTGCTGATTAAGAAAACTGGCATCTTGGAAATTCAATAAATGAAAAAGATCAATTCTAAATAAAGTCCAGAAAACTCAATAGTATTTATCTGATAGTAAATTAAGAAATCACAGAAGAGTAACAATATTCATAAACTTACATATACAAATTTATAAAGAATGAAATCTCTAATAAAAATAACAGAGCAGCAGTCAAGGGCACTACTTCATTTCACCTTACCTGAATGATGTAAGGGGTGGCCCCTCGCTCTCAGTGAGTCCAATCTCTGCTAGCAAACTGCTTTTCAATTGCGCCGCTACATCCTGAGCAGACGGCCCAGGCTTTGTGCTCTCAGCCTCCACAGTCAGCACGCCCGGCTCCTCCCCTTCTTTCTTTTGCCGGTTTTGCATGTTCATTACATTTTTAAGATTGGCAGCATAAGACATTTTAGTTGGAAGAACCTATGGAATTTTAGGGTTAAAAGTTACATATGTTTTCAACATAACAGAGTCCCACAGAAATCCCAAGGGAAGTTAAACCATGCCCCCTGTCTAGAGCTTTCTCCACCAGTCTGTTCTGGTCAACCTAGTCCTTGGACAACCGCAAATTCAGTGCACTCCCCCAGTGCAGCCTAGAGAATTCTCAGAGCAATGTTTTGTAGTATCTGGCACCTATGCCTCCTATATATTTTCAATAATTTAATATTACATTTGCCTTTACCACTTGGTTATAAAAATCTATTCAGCTATATTTCACTATGTTGTCTTTAAATATACCATTTTTTTTCCTAGAAAAGCAGAATATAAATTTTACTTCAAGTCAGACATATATATCTCTGAAAACTAAATCTGTTGTGTAATTAGTGTTGTGATAACTGACATTCCCCCTTGAAAATTAAAATCTCCTCTGCCTTATTTCTCACCTAAATGTTTCCTTGGTTACGGAGACTGAGACAGTACCGAGAGACAGACTTTACTGGGGTGTCTTTATTAATCATTACTACCGAGAGACAGACTTACTGGGGTGTCTTTACTAATCATTACTACTGAGAGACAGACTTACTGGGGTGTCTTTACTAATCATTACTACTGCTGCCTCATCGTTTTTCTTGTTTCAAGCAGTTCAGCACATCAAGAGAAATTTGAAGCTAAAATTACATATGCTCATCTGTATTAAATATACTCATGTGGAAACCTCAGTTTTTAGCAGCACACACCAATAACGCTCTGGACCAGATACAGACATAACAGAGCTATACGATGTGTGAACTGAGTGGTGAAATAAAATACTCTCAACTAAGGCACCTCTTCACATCTGGAAACTGGGGGAAAGTGCTAACCAACATACACACTGTAAACTTTTACTGTCTTACCTCGAGGCAATTTCTGTCCATTGTAACTTCCACTAAGCACTTCCCACTCCCGGTAGATGAGGAATAAAGACCCTGACTTGGGCGGCCAAACAAATCTTCCTTTCTAGCATTTGGCTGGAATTTTAACAAGACATATTATAGTTAGACTGAACACTTCAAAATCAGCTATGAGCCAGCTTTAGACCTGTTTAGCTCACCTGCAACAAATGTGGCTGATCGGCCAAGGGTATGGCTTCAGCCAAAGGCACTTCAAATGGGTTTGGGGGTATACATCCAAGGAAAGTCATAGAGTCAGAACGGCGGAAGAAAGGATGGGTTTGGCCAGTTTCTGCAGGAAGAGACTCATCATCCTTATCATTCAAAGTAGCATCTAAATATTAAAAAAAAAATAGTGATTACAAAGGGTAACAGAAAATTAATTTGTCCGATACAAAATTCTTGGTATATCTCTTTTAAAATATTATACTAGAAAGCAAGTTAAGGGCTGGATTGGAAACAGAATCTTCTTGTGTGGCAGCCTTGGCTGTCCTAGAACTCACTATGTAGACCAGGCTGAGCTGCCTCTATTTACCTCGGTATGGACATGAAAGACCCGTGAGACCACGCCTAGCTTTTCCGGTATTTTTTTAAAGTGACAATCCAAAATAACTGAAAGCACTATTTCACACAAAAATAAAAATGCAAGAATAAATGTTCCACTCTGCCAACAGGCTTCTTACACCCTCTCCCTTAGATCTAGAGAATAAAGCCAAAATCAGCTAGTTTCCTGACCACAGTCAGAACTCAATCTGAAGACAGCAGAAGGCGATGAACAGAAGAAGCTGAAGTCTGACTATTCGCCTACCGCAGTGAAAACAAGTAGGAGCTGTTGAACAGTTTCTGTGCCCAGCCAACACAAGTCAGCACGCTAGCAGCAGCTCTCCTGGACAGAACCAAACTCTGGCAGTGCCTACTAAGGCTGTGCAAATGGTAGATTATGGCTGGACTTTCAAAAGGACAAAGGAAAAAAAAACCCAACTAATCACCACAAACAACATCAACAACAACCTCTACCCCCAATCCAACCCAGGCCAGTTATCTTTCCCTAAGCTAATAAAGTATTAGCTGGGAACAATAAACAGAAAACTGGACTGTTCACCTAAAACCTTTAACTCCCAACTGGATTAACAGAAAACTACAAGTAACAGTGATGTTGATCTTCCTAATGCTGTACCCTTTAATATCTATGTTTTCCCCAATGATCTTAGGCGACTCATGTGAAAAGATCACTCATCCCCAAAGGGATCATCACCCCAGACAGGGTGAGAACCACTATTCTACAAGATCCTCCAATTTTGCGGCACTAAAACTTAAACTTCTTGCAGAATGGTGGCAGTGCATGCCTTTAATCCCAGCACTCAGGAGACAGAGGCAGGCAGATCTCTGTAAATTCAAGGGTAGCCTGGCCTACAAGAGCTAGTTCCAGGAAAAGCTCCAAAGCTACAGAGAATCCCTGTCTCAAAAAGCCAAAATAACCCAAAAGCAAAACTTAACTTCTCTTAGTTTCTGTTCAAGAATTTACATTTTCTTAACTAAACCTATTTTACAACATTAATAGAAAAAAATTAATATTTCCTAAGACTTAAAGTAATGATAAATATTAACTAAGAGAAAAGAAAAGGGGGAAAATCTAAAGAAGTACGGACTATTGAAAAATTCACAAGAATTCGGTCCTCATTATGAACTGTATACACAAGGATGTGTGAGAAAAAGGACAGAGAAGATAAATGCGACACAGAGAAGAAAAGAGATTTCCCACCCAGACAGAAAATAATGTGGTGTAAAGCCTGGAGGAACTACCGAGGCGGCCATTCTTAAGTGAGCAGTGACTTTCTGAGCACTAACTTTGACTGGTGTCGTCATCATTCTCATGCTCTGAATCTTCATTGTCAATGCCCAGTTCCAGAAGTTCTCGCGTCCTAGAAGAGAACAAAGCTGGTCATTTAAACCAAGTAGTCACATGACATGAAAAAGAACAAAGACAAGGGAGACAGCAAGAAGACAACATTAACACTGTCACTTGGGTATCTAACTCGTGTGTGCATGTTTGTCATAGCACACATGAAGTCAGACAACAACATTAACACTGTCACTTGGGTATCTAACTCGTGTGTGCATGTTTGTCATAGCACACATGAAGTCAGACAACAACATTAACACTGTCACTTGGGTATCTAACTCGTGTGTGCATGTGTGTCATAGCACACATGAAGTCAGACAACAATCTGCAAGATTTGTTCTCTCTTCTACCACACAGCACCCAAGAACTGAACTCAGGTGGTCGGGCAAACACCTTTAGCATCTGACACCTCACCCTGGAATCTAACTCCTGCTGTCTAACACAACTATATAGTTTCAGATGATGAGAAATGGTAAAACCATCTGCCTAATTCACTACAATAACAAAACAGGCTCACCAGGAGCCTGAATGAATAAATTCCACTACAGAAATACTGAGTGTCTACAAACTCTCCTCCAAACACAACAAAACTCCAGCAAAGACCTCATCATTAAGTTTCACTTGATTCCTGGGTTTTCGTTTTGAGAGAAATAATGGCAGAACAGGTGGATAGAAGTCAAGTGCACTTTCCTACATGAAATACCTTTCTTCTCTTTTGTAGTGCTGATCTTCCTCATCCAGACTGACTATTTAGAGACCACACCAAGTAAGTAGTTCTCAAACAAAACTCAAGGAAAGTATGGATGTACCTTTTCCGTTCCAGTTGAGGGGTGTCCAATGTTGTCTGTTGATTCATTGCTTTAATCCAATATATAAGGGCTTGGAAAACATATGCCACATGTTTTAATGAGCACACATCCAATACCGGAAGAACATCCGAATGTTCATCATTATGAGATCTCATTAAAGAAAGAGCATAATTGAGAAAATCTCCTCGAGCAGACATCATTCCCTGGCGGGCGCTAAGCAATGTAGCACGTCTATAGGAACAACAACAAAAAAGAAGTTTGCAAAACCCACAAATATGAAATCTCATAAATATGAAAAAAATGAAAACACTGGGCTGAATTCAGATGGATAATTGAGGTGTCCCCAGCCCTCGGGTGTGTGGACTGCATATTACACCCACTAGGGTGGCTACAATCAAAGAGACACAGAGAAAACTATAGGCATGAGCTAGGTGATCTATACCTATAACCCTAGCACATTCAAGGCAGACGCAGGAAGAACAAAAGTTTGGGGATAGAAAGGGACACAGAGAGACTAACGCTCTCTAACACTGCTGTTCAGTATTTTCCTCTCAGGAAACAGTCTGGTGTCTCAGAATGTTAAACATGTGGTATTACCATATATATATATATATATATATATATATGACCTAGCGATTTTACAACTAGATAAAACACCACACGCCCACACAAGCCTCTATGGAGAGATGAAGCATCACGAACAACAATGAAAAGGCAGAAGAAATACTCCAAATGTCAACTGAAGAATGGTTAACAAGATGTCAGAATATTTTTAAGTTATTGATAGATGGTTGAGCCAAAACACCATCGTGTTAAGTGACAGAAGCCAGTCCTAAAAGACCACGTATTGATGATGTAACAATGGTTGAGATTAGGGAGAGGTGCACACAATGCTAATACTGATCAAGATCCCACATCAGAATCCAGGGTGTTGTCTTTTAAGAGTATTATTATGTATGTGACTGTTTTGTATGCCAATAGGACTGCACCACGTGGGTTGGTACACTGCCCAAGGAGGCCTGAAGAGGGTGTCTGATCTCTGGGAACTATAGTTACAGTGATTATGAGCTGCCACGTGTGATCTAGAAACTGAATCCAGGTCCTCTGCAAACCAGTGTTTTTAACCATTGAGCCCACTCTCCAGCAACAGAATACTGTGTTCTTTTAGAGCAACTGACTACAGCCCCCAAAAGACAAGAACTTGTCCTTATGTAGAGCAGAGCTCATAGAACAGAAAATCTGCTGCCAATCAAATCTCTCTTTAGTACTCTACCAACCAGCCCATCAAATAAATTTGTTCTCAACTCCCAAATGCTCAAAGGCAAGTATGTGAAATCTATTCCTAAATATTTCTGATTTCCCTATGAAGAAATTACTTCCTATTTCCTTATTTTAGAATTAAGTATAAAATATAGAGCCTGGCCCGGCCTGCCTCAACAATTATTTGTATCCCAGCGTTTCCGCTCTCTTGCACCCCCCAGATCTTTGTTCTCTCTCACTATTTTAACTGCCAGCAACAAGGAGAGCCAAATCCCCAGACCCATCCTCTTCACTGATGACGTCAATGCTGGGGTGACTCTAGTCCTGAAAAGTGCTAACTTATCATTGAACAGGGTAAGGGAGGGAGGGGAGAGATGTGTGTTGTGAAACCAAAGCACAATACTGACACTCACATACTTTCCCTCCTAAGTACAAACTGCTCTGAGCTTAGTCCTGGTCGAAACCAAGTCTTTCCAGAAACAGATGCCTTATAAAGGGAAACAAGGACCTAGGCTAACAGTAGTTTTAACAAGAAATTCCTATAATGACAAGAATGGATTTAAAAAGAATAGTAACTTAGGTAACTAAACGATTTTGCTTCAACTGCCTCTCAAAAACAAGTAACATGAGGCAGTTCTCCTTCACCAAAAGGTGAGGTCAAATGTAACAGCAACCCAAAAGCTCTAACCTAGGATTCAGGGGCTGACTCAACACAGAGACGCATGTGGAGAATCTCATACCGTCTGCCTTCAAGCGTTCTTAAACTGGCCTCTTCTCGTGCGGTCATCCTCTCTCTTCTAGCTGAGTTCTGAGAGGCATGAAGAGGGTGGTTTGGGTGTCCTGGGTCTCCAGCAGACGCTAATGCAGAACCATAACGTAATTGGGCCTCAGTAGAGTCCATAATACTGACCATCCAGTTCCACGTGGGAATAAGCTTTTCTTCTACATAGTTCTATGAAGATCAAACTGAAATAGTCAAAACTACCCAAACAAAGCTAAATCTGATACAGCAATAGTATGTTAATATTTAAGCATTTGTAATATTCCCATTATATTGAAATTCTCCTAATTGATGGGCAAACACTATATTCTAGTAAGCAACTTTTCAATGGTTTCATACCTGTAAGTTGACTGCATCTTGGTAAGTCAATTTCACAGCTGCTGGAATCTGAGAGTATACTAGGTGATTATACTTAGGGATAAGGCCCATCAAGTCCGAGATTTGTCTGATGACAATGCTGTAAGCCCTGGCTAAACTGCTTGCAGATGTTAAGTAGCTGCTGGCATTGCTAGCTTCCAAAGCAGCAGCTGCGGCTGCAGCACTTGTACTGATGGTGCCACTCCGGCGTAAATTTGAAGGATCAATATAAATCAAACCCGCGGAACTTGCTATAAGGAAAAAGGACAATTACAATGAGCTGACGTAGTTGCTAACTACTGTCACTGTATATGCTTGTACAAATCTAAATCATCAATTAATAATATGTACACGAGCAAAAGTGTACTACAACTGTATAATCTGAGGAGGGAAGTGTTCAAGAGTAATTCTGTTTTTCACAACCACCACACGAGAAATCATTTGGCGCTGTGTTGTTACAACTGGACGAGTGGAGAAGGAGGAGGATCTGGGGATACTAGGGACATCTACCGGAAAAGGCTATGGACATAGTTTAACATCCTAGGATGTCCAAAAGTGTTCTCAACAATAAAGAACTAACTATCCAGTCCAAAAGAAGCAATAATGCAAAGATTGAGAAAACGTGATATATATTCATGTACTTCTTATATTTGAAACTCAACAAAAGGAATTTTTATACAACTTAATTTTCTAGATAAATGAAGTGCTCCTAGGCATAATGTCCCAGTTTTCAGACTTGCCTGCTGGTGTAGATGTGCTGGACGGAGCTGTGCCAGTGGCTCGCTGGTGTTGCGTATTACGAACAGCCCACTGCATGGACCGAGGAGCCTGGGCAGCCCCGCTAGCATGCGAGCTGTTGGTGGTTCTTTCTAGCGGCTCATCGAGCATGAAGGTCTCCTGCTCTATGTCATCACTCTGGCTGCTGCTGCTGTCAGAGTCACTCGAGTCATTAGACTGAGAGTCGTCTTCAGAAAAGAAGGCAGGAACACTGCTTGCTCCTAAGTTATAAATTTTAGAAGAAAAACCACCATAAGCCCTTTGATAATTAACTTTATCATGTACCACCTCATTCAAGAAAATATTTAACAGTGCTAAATGATATGAAGTACTGAGAAAACATCATAAAAATAGTGAATGAGACCAGACTCTTTTTTTAAAAACTTTAAAATTAATCTGTTACTGGGGAAAAAAAAAAAGCTGACCAGAACAGTCAGAGAAGAAGAAAAGTACAAAGAGCCTCTAGTTACCCATGCATGTAATACAGGATTTACAGATGCGAGAGGCAGCTTCTCCCATGAGGCAACGTACCTGCTTCTGAGCCAGCGGTGGCTGCAGTGACCACACTTCGGCGACCACTGGCGTTATCTTGGTTACTATGGTTACTTTCACTGTCGCTTTCTGTTTCAGCAGCTGCTAACAAATCTAGCTCCATGTCACTTCCTAGAAAAGTATTAAATAATAAGTCACCAAATAATGAATACAGATCTGACAAGGCAGTATATTGTCCCAGAAGGAGGAACGAAGAGGGCACACGGGTGAGTAAGGCACAGAAAACCCAGAGATTGGGAAGAGCGGCTCAAGCACTGTAAAGAGTGGACTTCCCGCAGAGCCTAAGGGCTTGGGTAAGGCCCCTACCCACGTTGTCCTACTTTCATCTATTCCCTCAAAAGGGAACTTAAAACACTTATAAAATTAATTATAATAATGCAGTTCAGTTACCTTAAACACAAAGTCAGAGATTAATACCTGGTCGTTAGAGACCGCATGGGACAGAGCTGCACAGAGAACTAAGCACACAATGCTACTATCTCGGAGAGAGGATGCACTATTTTTCTTTCTCTCCACTGGAAATTCCTTTGTTAAATTATGATTGATTAATTTTAGAGGTGAGGTGAATAAGACAGGATCTTGCTAATATATAACCCAGGATGGCCTTAAACTCAAAATCCTACTGCAGCTTCCAGAGTGTTGATTATTTTACCATTAAAGTTTTTTTTTTTTTTTGAGAAAACAGGACTGTGTGGGTTTAGTAGGCACAGGTACTAGTTACAGTTATACTAAGGTCTGAAATCTGAGTTCAGACTTGTCACTAATCTCTACACACAAGTTGTGGCACATACACATTTGTACTCACAGATCATACACACACTGGGTTTTTTTTTTTTTTGAGGGGGACGAGTGGAGACAGGGTTTCTGTGTTAACAGTCCTGGAACTCGCTCTGTGGATTGGGTTGGCCTCGAACTCTGAGATGAGCCTGCTTATGTCTCCCAAATACTGAAATTAAAGGCATGCACCACCATGCTTGGCTAAATGAATACTTTTTATTTATTTGGCATGGCAATAAGATGGACCTCTGTATAGAGATAGAATAATAACTAGTGGGGATGTGTTTTCTACTTTCCCCATGTGGGTCCCTAGCACTGAACTCAGGAAACAGGCTTGACAACAACAATGCCTTACCTACTGAGCTATCCACCAGCCCCAAATAGGAAAGAATGAAAGAGTCGGGTGGTGGTGGTGGCGCTCACCTTTAATCCCAGCACTTGGGAGGCAGAGGCAGGCATATCCCTGAGTTTGATGCCAGCCTGGTCTACAAAGGGATTTCCAGGACAGTCAGGGCTGTTACACAAGAAAACCTGTCTCAGAAAATTTAAATATATATAGACAGACAGACAGACAAAGTAGCAGGCTAGGTAGAACGCTTGCTTAGCATGCTTGAAAGTCCCAGCTGGATCCCCACCATCAATAAATTTGGCACAGTCACACACATCTTAGAACCCTAACACTTGGGAAGGTGAAGCAGGAAGATGAGAAGTTCAAGGTCATCCCACCTACACTGAGTCTGAAGTGAGTCCAGGATACAGAAGAGTTTTTTAAACAAAGAGGGGGGATGGTAAAATTATTTTGTTATGCTTTACTTTGAAGCACACTGCAAAGCGGTTTAGGGTAGGGCAAATGAGGCTTCTCTCTTCCACCCTAGTAACTCCCAAAGCCTGCATACCATCTTCATCGTGTTCATCGTGATGCCCCTCAGCCTCAGCATTCTCTTCCCCGTGCTCTTCCTGTTCGTCGTGGTGATCCTCCTCTCCAGCCACGCCTTCCACCACCTCAACCTAAACCCAGAATCTTATTGTAGACCATTACAGCACATAGCAGACCTCCATCTCTACCAGTTTCATCCACAGAATTAGTGAAATAAAGTGCAAAGCACTCTAGAATAAGGAATTCTAAATTTATACTATGTAGCTTTAAAAATAACTTGCTAATGGAAATCTATTATCAAAAATTCTATCAGGGTTGAGGAGATGTCTCAGAGGTTAAGAGCACTGGCTCCTCTCCCGTAGATCCTGAGTTCAATTCCAGTAACCACGTGGTGGCTCACATGGGTCTGTAATAAGATCTGGTGCCTTCTTCTGGCCGGCAGGCATACATGTAGCAAGAACACTGCAAAAAAAATCTATCAACATATCTGACAGATTTTAATTTTTCTACATGAACAGAACCTTACAATTAGAAGTATGAAGCTGTTCTGAAGCATCGGGAAAGGGTTGAATTTCCTCTGTACTTCAACCATTATAAAATTCCAATTTCCTGCCTCTCAAATATTAAAACACTATTTCAACATTAAAACTATCTTTACTCTTAATTGTTAGGTAAAAAAAACAAGTTTATGTGTCCGGTTTCCTGGTACTCAAAAGAAATGAAAGATTACTGACACTGCTGTAGTACACAGAGCCACGAGTGGGTATAATAAAGTCCACGGGTTGGATGGAACACGGGGTAGTTTTAAGCTACTATCATTAATATTGAAAGTGACTGTTCTTCCCACCAAATTAAAGGGTGTCATCTGCATTTAAAACAATTAAAAATACCTCCTCCACATCTGCTGAAACAATATCATCCTGTTCTTCATCCCGGCCTCTGACAGGCTGTGACTGGCTGATGCGTCTCTGCTGTGGATTCCGGATGATGTAAGATGACTGTGATTGGCTGGAGCTGGAAGGAACGGGGTTGGTGAGAACGCTACTTCCACACCTAAGGCAACACACGGCACACTTTTCCCTGGGATGTTTTATGGAGCTCCAGCCTTATATTCTTCTCTTCCTCCAATATCCTCAGATGCCGAACACTCATCCATTAGCAGATACAGTTTCTATTTTGTACCAGCTTGTGACCCATGGACTTGCTAGTGGGTGGGAGGGGACGGGGAAAAATCAATATATAAACCATATCCTAGAACAGTAACAGCCAGAAGCAGAGTGCTCACAGTTTCGCTTCTCTTCAAACCTGACTTGAAATAACAAAAGGCAGATACCCTGCACAGTGACAATCACTGCATTAAGTTTTACACAGACCAGAAACTAAAGATGTGATATTAAGAAGTCCTTGGTAATTTCAACTGGATTCAGGAACAATATAAAGGAAATTAAAATTAAATGATGTTACGATGGAAAACTTTGCTGGAGCGATGTCTCAGAGGTTAAGAGCACTGGCTGCTCTTCCAGAAGTCCTGAGTTCAATTCTTAGCAAACATATGGAGGCTCACAGCCACCTGTAATGATATGGTGCCTTAACATACAAGCAGGAGGTACACTATATACATAATCAAGATTTATTAAAGAAAAAAGATGGAACTTTTATCTTCCCTCATCTCAGTTTTCGCGAGAAATGGGAATCTAAGGCATTATCTGAGAGCCACCTGAGCAACAGTGCCTCCACAGGAGCAGTTGGCACCTGCCAACCAGGAAGCTCAGAACCTAGAAAATAAAACAAGATTTTTTTGTTTGCTTTTGTTGCTGTTGTTTTGGTGTTTGTTTGGAGACCGGGTTTCTCTGTACCTTTGGAGCCTGTCCTGGAACTCGCTCTGTACATCAGGCTGGCCTTGAACTCACAGAGATCCGCCTGCCTCTGCTAGGATTGAAGGCATGTGCCACCATCATTCGGCACAAGACGCATTATTACAGACGTACAGGAGAAGTCAAGAGAAAAAGCTCTACAGATGAAGAGACCCACCCGCCTCTGCCTGCTAAGTGCTGAGGTTACAGGTGTGCATCACCGTGCCCCGTCAAAAAGGTATTTCTGAACACTGCAAAATTATAGGATTTCCATATTAAAAAACGACTCCGCCAGGCATGGTGGCTCATGCATGTCATCCCAGCATTAGGGAAGCTGAGGCAAAAGACTGCCATGAATGAGGCCAGCCTATGTTATAAAGACCAGGTCTTGGGGTATTGCAGGACAACAGGAGCTTGGGGGGCTTAGCAGCAATACTAGTAAGTAAAAGTCAATGTATGTAATGTACTAAATATATTCTTTTAAAGCAACACAAAGTAATCCAGCAATTGGTAGGCTCTTCTCATGGTATTGGGATCAGTATTACATGAATCCAGACAGACCTAGCTGGCAAAATCATGGCAAAATCATGACAATGGGACACAGCTGAGAAATTGTAGAACTTAATTTACAAAGCTTTCAGAAAATGACAATTTGCCAATGGTGGGATGGTGACAGAAGAGCTTTGTTAGGTAAAATGCCAGATAGTCTCCAGAAAAGTCAAGGGCTTGGTACTCAAGACCCTTTTTCTTTTATTGTTCAAGACAGGGTTTCTCTGTGTAGCCCTGGCTGTCCTTGAACTCAAGAGATCCTCCCGCCTCTGCCTCCGAGTACTGGGGATAAAGGCGTGTGCCACCATCACCACACGGCTATTATTATTTTCTTTCTTAATTTCTGTCTCGGTCTATTTTTCACTTAGTAGTGAGCTGTTCCATTTCCCAGAGTTTGTAAACATCCTGTTGCTGACATTCAGCTTTAATGAATGGTGTCAGATACGTACTAAAACATCACTATACTTCCATTAAGGTAACAAAATTAGACTTGAGAAAAATTGTTTCATCTGTTACTCAAAAGCACAACATAACATTTCTATACTAAGAACTAACATACCTGCTCGGCTGGTCTGGTGATGGGCGCGGTGGCAATGGTTCTACTGAAAACAGTTCTTCGCTGCCTTGCATGGCGTCTATGCTGGTGCTGGCCAGTGTAAACGGGGCTGTGGGGCGGGCAATCCCCATTCTGACAGGTACAATCAGAGACTCTGCTACATTGCACAATTCTTCTACAGCATAAGGGAGCAGTGCTTGGAACACACGTTTGCATTTTCCAATTGGCTGTGGGATAAAATTGCTAGAGCAGAAAGGAAATACGAATCTGTGAGCCCTCTCATACATACATTACCATTGTTACACTGGAAATGTGTCCCAACAGTATTTTAAATGCCTTACTTTTTCTTTTTGGATGAAGCCATTTCCACACTAAGAATGACAAACACTCTTGCCACTGACCGTAGAAACCTCATTGTCACAGCGATTGCTTCTTCTCGGCGACCAGGTGTGTATTTGTTCTGGAGTTCTTTTACTAAAGTGCCCAGCAGAGTATCTAAAAGCTTTAAAAGTTGTAACCGTTCTATTAATGCTGAGATGTTTCAGAGATGGTTAAATATTAAGTACACTGTTCTGATACTTTCTAAATGTTAATAGTTCCCCAATAAAATGTTAAAAATGATGCTTGTGCACGTGTGTGTGTGTGTGTGTGTGTGTGTGTGTGTGTGTGTGTGTGTAGGTAAGACACAACTTGTAGGAGTTGCTCTTGTCCTTCTATCACGTGGGTCCAGGTTATTAGACTTTGGTAGCAAACACCTATGAATTGGCTAAGCCAACTTCCCAGCCCTCATAACAAACTCTTGAAACAAACCATCTTCCAGAGTCGGTAATTAAGCAACACAACTCCCACCATGTGTATGGCAGACAGTGATCCCAAATGGATACTATCTTGTTTTTTTGTTATATAGTCCTACTTACACTCATCTTGATTATTTAGAAGGGAATATAAAATACGTAAAATCAGAAGAATACACACACATATGTAGCACATTTAACAAAGTGCAAAGTAGATTAAAATATCTGGTGATAAAATTTGTAATTCCATATCTACTAAACCACTAATTACTTTCTAATCTTTCCTATGCATAGTTTATCAAACATTATCAACTACAAATACCCAATTTCATGTTGTTTGTCTTTTTAATGATACGTATAACAATATTTTTTTTTTTTTTTTTTTTTGGTTTTTCGAGACAGGGTTTCTCTGTAGCTTTGGAGCCTGTCCTGGAACTCTCTTGGTAGACCAGGCTGGCCTCGAACTCACAGAGATCTGCCTGCCTCTGCCTCCCGAGTGCTGGGATTACAGGCGTGCACCACCATCGCCCGGCTGTATAACAATTTTTATATCAAAACATTTTGCATTTCATTTCAGTAAATGGCTAGGCTGTGATGTAAGTCTACTATGATTAAATTCACTGAAGAATTTTACTTTGGAGGGAACCGGGTTGATGGTTGTAATCAGAAGTTATCAGCATGAAGTCTACTGAGAATCAATGAACTCACCAAAATATCAGCTGTGCACTTGACGATAAGGCAATGGGTGAAACAGTCTAGCCGAATTGTGCCGCTCTGCTGATTGAGGTATACCTGCTCTTCCGGCAAAAGATGGCCTATCCTACTGCTAGCGCTTAGACTAGAAAGAGAAAGAACACACGGTAGATAGCGACATTAACACAGGAAGCAGGGACAGTTTTAAGTGTTTGAACAGATACATACGGGTCTTTATTCTCCTGTGATCCAAACATAATCATAGATCTTAAAGCATTCCAGTCCTGCAGGACTCGCTCTAGTGCAAGCTGGGCAAACCTTGGTGGCTCTAAGTCGTGGTCAGGCATATCTGAATCTGAGAAGAACGAGTGGGTCAGACAAACATAAAATCCTTGGCTTTGCACACAAGTTAGAAATGTTCAAGACGCTCACCTTCAGGACTGGCTGTTTTCCGGTTACGATCCTCCCTGATTCGGGGCGGCCTGTACTGACAGTGCTCCACTGTCTGCCTGGCAACAGTCTGTACTAAGAACAGCAAGAGGTGCTCTCCCCTGAAAGACAGCACGTTGTGAGTGAGCGAGGTACACCATATGCCGAGCTCCTTCCATTGGTCTATTCTGCATCCCAAGAATTCTACTTGCCTGCTGTTTGGTAGGGTGACCAGATTTGTAGCAGTGAGCAGGCGGTAGAGGAGGTCGAGACGAGCAGACTTCTGCCCGGCAATCAGAGTTTTACACTTGCATTTCTCCCAACAATCACAGTAGGCTGTTGGTGAAGTCCGCTTGAGTCTATAGGAATTCACAGAAAAGTTCATGTATAGAAAACTTTAAAAAAAGAGAGAGAGACCTGCACTGAAATGAGGGCCTACAACATGATGAAACTAGAGAACTCTGGTGTATGTTAAAAGGCAAAGTGTAACTTTTACAAGCTATATACAAGAAAGATTATTTAAAGGTATGAAATCTAGAAAGCAACACTAAAATTCCTATTAAGAACACAGCATCCGGGAGGGGGGGAGGAATGGGAGGTGGTGGCGGGGAGGAGGCAGAAATCTTAGATAGATTAGATAGATAAGATAGATAAGATAGATAGATAGATAGATAGATAGATAGATAGATAGATAGATAGATATAGATAGATAGATAGATAGAACCCAGCATCCTGTTGTCCTGGATAGTCACTCCCATCTGGGCAACCCTCTGACCACTGTGGGCAGATGCTTCCTGCGTTTCTTTCACCTGACAGGACTGCAAATGCTGTCAGAACAGGAACTCCTGCTCCCCCACCCTGGAAGTCAGCAGGGCAGTGCACACACTGACCGGCCAGCATGGACACACAAACTGAAGTGGGCTTTACGTCTGTCTATGGGGCAGGGTGAGTCAAGGACAGACGAGGGGCTACCCTGTCCACAGAGCATGTGCAAACATTAGAGGACAATCTGCAAGAGTCTAGCCTCTCTTTACATTATGTGAACCTAGGGACCAAACTCAGGTTCCCTTTGTAGCAAGTGCCTTTGCCAGCTGATGTGTCTCAGCACCCCAAATGGAGGGTTCTGATAGCGGCATTCTATGCCCTGTGCCATCTATAGCGGGGTTCCTGCTGGTAACACTGGGACACAAGCTGTACTGCAGTCTGTAACAACTAACAAACCAGCTAGAAGGACTCTACCGTGGAATAAAAGATTAAAACATTTAAAACATAAACAAGGTATAGATCAACTTATTCAGCATAACACATTTAACAATGCTGGGGAGAGGGAGTTAAAACTGGCTGCAGAATACAGATGAAACTTTTCTGTAAACATGTTTAGAAGCACTAATCTGAATAATATTAATCTGAATCTAATTATACATTCCTTAGCCTACTGTCCTGATTCTGGTTAAGGAGGACTACCAATAATAGAAAACAAGTTATTCGACAATACAAAAAAAAAAAATCGAAGACCATATTCCTTTACATATAAACTGAACTGCGAAAAAACCTCAACTTTCTAAATTTTCTAAACTATGCCAACAATCGAAGCATAATGTAAGTGTTTTGCACGGCAACATATGCCTAAATAGCTTCTGAGAAATGGAGCTATATGGTGGTGGTGCACACCTTTAATCCCAGCACTAAGGAGGCAGAGGCAGGCGGATCTCTGGAGTTCAAGGCCAGCCTGGTTCCAGGATGGGCTCCAAAGCTACAGAGAAAGCCTGTCTCGAAAAAACAAACACAACAAACAAAAAATGCAGCTGGACTTACTTGCAATCGTGTCCTTTATGACATACCCTCGCGCATTCTGTGCAGCAACAGAGCGACTCCAGCAATCCGCAGGTTCGACATTCAAAGATGTCCTGAAATTAAAATGGGCCCCAGTTAATGGCAGGGTAACAGTAGGGCACTTGGGGAACAAGGAGAACATGATGAGTGTGCAATGGGCAGTGTAAAAGGGTGAAAACCAAGCACATCGCAACAGTCCACACCCTAAAATAGACAGCAACTATAAAATCTGTGTCAGAAGCCATGGGTCAGAGTCCTGCACGTGGGAAGACTCAATTTTCAAAATCCACCATATTTAATTAGTAATGAATGACCCTTTTTGCCATATTTATGTAGGAACCAAATCAAAATTAATCCTTTGGATAATTTTAAAAGTAAAATAAAATACCAGAGATATTTACACACTTTTAACTCTAGTTAAGGAGGGGAAGGAAACCTGAAGAAGTGCTAGGATGACTTGCCTGGTTAATGTGTTCTGCTCCAGTCCATGTAAAACTGCAGGTGTCGTTGCAACACAGGACATACAAAGGAGAGTCGTCAGGGTTGGTGCCCGATGGGCAAACCATTTCCATAAACACATCCTCCTCTTTTTCACTTGCAGACACTTCAGCTGAAGAATTAAGAACACGGAAATTCATCTATCAGAAAGGACTTAACCACAAGCACAAGGAGGAGCCTTAAATATATTTAGTACCAATTAGTAACCTCTTCTTATTAGTTAAAAAACTTTTTAAGTCAAAATGTGAAAAGTCTAGCTGGAGATGACTCAACTGTTAAGAGCCCTGGATTCTCACCAGGGTCCCCCACACCCACACGCCAGGCTCAACAGTTTTCACTGCAGTCTCCAGAGATCTAATGACCACTACTGGCCTTAGCAGGCATCAGGCACACACATGCTACATAGACATGAACACAAAATACCTATACACTTGAAAATAATTTGCTTAAGTCAATGTATAAGAAAATCCAGCCAATTCTGGAGCAAAAAAGGCAAAACTGACTACATTGTAACTCTCTGTGATGACAACACACACTCCCGCCACTGGAAGCCTTCCTTGGTCCTGTATCCAACAGTTAAGCCTCAAGTCTTAGCCAGGTCTGACAGTGCACACCTATAATCCCAGCACACTGGAGGCAGAACACATATTTGAGGTTAGCCTGTACTACATAGTGAGGCACTGTCTCAAAAAACCAAGACTCTTGAGTCTATGTTTTATTTAGTAAATTACAGACCATACTGCAATTTATTAACATCAGTCTTTGAAAAAAAGATAATTCATCCTTTAAGAACTGGATGACAGAAATCTGATATTCCTCAATTCTTGTTTAAGTTAGATTCAGCTATAATATGGCAGCCTATTATCGCTATAAGCTTGTCATATCATCAATTCAGCATAGACAACACTGTATTACTTTCAGATTTTATACTATCAATTATAAATGTAGTGAAAAATTCATACCAGTTGCTTTTATATGAAGTTTGAAAAAAAATTTAACAAAATTTTATACATACAAAAATTATCTTGATAATTTCAATTATATTTACAAACATAGTTTGAATAATTGCAATGCTATACATGAAGAGAATCTATTCAAATTAAAAAGGAGCAGCTCATTTAGGCCTTGAACTATGCACTAATTACCTTTTGCAATTTTCTGTGCTGTTTCTAAAATGGTAATTGCAGCAGGATAAGCTCGGCCACTTACAGCAGACATGAATGGGGTCATCCCTCTCGCATCCCTAAAATGAGAAGAGCAGACAGGCATAACGGCTCATCGCTTTAAAGTTGGCACTCAGGAGGCAGAGGCAGGCAGACCTCTGTCTTAAAAACACAAATACACAATGCTGCCTTCCTATCTACTAGGAAAGAGGAAGGAGGGAAGCGAGGGAGGGAGGGAGGGAGAAGTGTTCACTATAAACACACAACTCAACTTTTGTTTCAGTTACAGAAAGATTACTCTGTGATGCTATTAGAGAAACAATCTTCTGTTGTCTATGATGGCCCTGATCACAATTCTTCTGCCTCAGCTTCCGAACGGCAGGGATGATACACTATCCATGTCAACACATTCTGTGCTGTCCTCAAGAGAAGCACACACCTTGACCCAACTAACAAGAGCATGGTTTCCAGTCATTCGGGGCCTAATCTCTGACACTGAGAACTCATCTTTTACTAAGAATAATTTAGAGTTGGATTCTGATGTTTTAAATTCACACAAACATGATAGTGGCAGCAGAAGAAACATACTGACAGATTCTATGTTCAGTATCCCACAAGTCAATTCACACAGGGAGTCATCTAAAAAGATGGTCGAGCTTCTTACTTGGCAGAAAGGAGTTCTCGCAGGTGCGGCTGCAGAACTGCACTATCGCAAAGCAGTTTTAATATAAAATGAGCATTTGCCTTTCGATCCTTGGATTCCACTACAGAAGGCTCTGTGGAAGGGCCTGTAATTAAGCAGAATTATTTTAGTATCAAACAGAAGAAAGATCGAGTTCTGAAAAACATACCAGGATATGGAGTAAGTCACTAGAACAATATCTGTAAGAGCAAACTAACTTAATACAAAGAATTTAAGCATATTAACACTTTTTTTTTTTGACTTTTCAAGATAGGGTTTCTCCGTAGCTTTTGGTTATAAATTTTAATTGATTTCCTTATGCATGTATGCAAACACTGTATTCCAAATTATATAGAAGGAAGATTATGTATAGTACAATACTTTTTTTTAAGCAAAGGAAAACATTATCTTAGAGACCAAAGTATGAACTTTATTCAGAGCCTGGATCCGGTGTGTCAGCCCAAGCAGACAGCAGCGAGGTCTTACCTGGGATGGTGGAGGTGCTTGGTCCTTGACCACTGCCAGTCGCTGCTGTGGTAAGAGATCCCACAGCGGGGGCCAGGATAAAATCAATGTCACCATCTTTAGCAAACAGAACAGCAGGTGCATATCATTATGGGCAGCATACCCTTAGCCTTTCTGCTAACAGGCCTTAAGGTTTTCTCCACAAACCAAAGGAAATTTCTTTTCCATACTATAGAAAACCCATTGGGCAAACCATTCATTTATATTGATGTATTATAATCAAGGGGTCATCAAGCCTCTTACCAGCATAGAAATAAATTATGTAAGAGAAGATTCTAAAAAAAAAACAAGCAAACCCCTTAGGCCAATTTCTCAGCTAATGACGTTGGTCACCATTCTACTGTCACCATCTGTAGTAGGAGGCCGCGTGTTGGTTCCTGGCTGCTCAGACCCGAAATAATCACACAGAAACTGTATTAATTAAATCACTGCTTGGCCCATGAGCTCTAGTTTCTTATTGGCTCTTACACATTAATTTAACCCATTTCTATTAATCTGTGTATCGCCACATGGCTGTGGCTTACCAGGTAAAGTTCCGGCGTCTGTCTCCAGCAGAGCTACAAGGTTTCTCTGACTCCGCCTCCTTTCTCCCAGCATTCTGTTTAGTTTTCCCTGCCTAGCTCTGTTCCCCTATAGCTCTGCTATAGGCCCAAAACAGTTCCTTTATTCATTAATGGTAATCACAGAATACAGAGGGAAATCCCACATCAATTTTAAAACTATTTCACTAAAATGTCATTTCTCTTTTCACAATCTTGCCTTTTTATTAAACACTAAATGAAACAAGAGCTCTTACCAGGATCCATTGAAGGAGGGTCAGGAACCCAACTAGGGGGAGCTATGGGGGGTGAAACTGGATCCTGGTGGTCACTGGACGGAGCTCCAGCCTCATGTCTACCCAAACCAGCTGCTCTCAATGAACGTCTCATCATTTCCCGTAATCTCAAACTAGAAGGATATAGACAAAATCAGAACTCATTACCATGTCTAACCTAACAGGAGGTGCACAGGTGCTCTCATCTGAGAAGCTCAGAGCTTCTATAAGCAAACACTCCAGGCAAGGGACTTAAGTACAAACACCAATTCTGTGAGCACAGGATGAGTCAGTAGCGGGCAGAAATGAGTCCAGTACCCAATGGACACTGAAAGCATTAAAGCCCCCACAAACTTTAGCAAAGAGAACAAAAGTTTTAGTGAGGTAACATTAGAAATAATCTTTCATACATACAATTAGGATAAATTTACACCTAAACATTAGAACAAAATTTTTTGGTCCCATTTCCTAAAAATTAAATTGAAAAACAAATATCAATAAAACTACTGATTAGTACAAAATGAATATTAGCCTACTAAATTCCTTTTCTGTGAACTCAAAAGCAATTAAACAAATATCCACATGAGCAATTTTAAAACAAAGAACAATTCACATTTTTTCAATACCTAAAAGACCCCCCCAAGCCAAAAAAAAAAGTCAATGAAACAAAACAAAAACCCTCAACAAACAATACAACTTACACCTTCAAAAAATTAATTAAACTAAAAATGTTACTAGGGCTTGATTTGTTTTCTCCTCTTGCTATATAAAGAAAGAACACTATACAGGTGGTCTACATCACTAAAAAGATAACTACTCAAGAACCCTCATCGGGGAACTGGTACCTTCCTACATACAAGCCTGTACTGTACCTGAATAAAAGCTTACGCCAGCCATACAATCACGCTTAAGACAATAGTGGTTAAGAGAGCACAAATCCCTCCACTGAACCACAATTTTTAAAGCTTCTAAATAAAGAGTAAAAACTCTTATATAGATGGGGATTTCATTTTCCCATGCAGCCATAATCACAAAGATATGACTTCTACTGCGGAAGACCTTGCAATTTATGAGAAACAAAATAAAAAATCTTAAATAATCTTGTTAATGTTTGGAGTTTCCAAATGTAGCTACTATTTAATCTCAGTGTAAATGTGTTTTTCCATATCAACATAGTTTTGCTTTTGTAAGAAAAATTAAGAACATGACAATTTCTTTTAAGAGTCTATTTCCAGGAATGCGTTTTTAGAAACTTATTTGTGGTGTAAGTTTTAATGTCTCCAATAATGTATTACCTATATATTTACTGCCACATATATCTACTCAACATTCTCCCCACCTCCCTGACTTGGAAACCTAAGATCACAAGTTTTTCTAAGACAGAAGGGCAGAGCACCATGATGATTTCAGTCTGTCAGCACTCGGAGAGAAAGAGCAGGTTTCTTCCCAGGGCAGAGCACACCAGTGACTGTGCACTGCACTGAGATGACAGCCGCTGGGGCGCCAACATGTTCTACTCAGAGCACGGGTGGGAAAATGTAGGAAAGGGAAGGCGCTGCAAATAACCTGAAAATAAATGTGTGTTTGGGGCTTATTAAGAAAGAGTGCTCATTCCAGGGTCACAGTGAAAATGCCTACTGGATAAGAAATATAAAATTACGATTGTAAGGGAAGTCAGGCGTAAGAAACAGAAGTAGTGGCAAACTAGAAGTACACATGGTCATCTAAAGACATCAGAAAGCACATGTGGTGTATTCTCCAACTTCTAGCTTGGTGTACATTAGAATAAATGAAGGTAAACTGAGATCATAGCCTCATCTTGAACGTGCAAACTTCCCAAATTTGTTGTTATGATGTAGTCAAGTCAATATTAAATGAGGGGTCATTCCTTGTCATTTCTTAAATTGTCCTTAACCTTTTTCTTCATTGGGTCTTGGGAACACTTTTAAGTATATTGCCCAATTCCTCATACAGATTCTTAAAAATAAAAAAACAAAAAGAAAAAGGAAATTATTCTTCAAGATGCTGTACACAACTCATGGGGATTCACCTGGATCCTCAATGGCTGGGGACAACACTGAGGAGGACCACTTGGCTGCTAAGATCAGAGTTTTGACGTTTTGACATTTCTTCATAGAGGCTTGTCTGGAGTCATCGTGTTTTCTGACAATATGGAAGAATTCAAGGATGGTGTAATCTCCTCTTTGTAAGCACGCTCTATCCATGCTACAGAAGCCTTAGAATCCAGTCATGGTCAAATACAACACTGTGACAGAAAAGCGAAGGTCATGTGTCTTCCAGGTCAACAAGGCTAGAGCACACACCTGCAATCAGATGCCTCAATCAAGCTCTCCACTAAGTCTGCCCTCTGTACTCAGGAACTAGCGAGTCATAGCATCATCTGAAGTCATTACAGTATTCCATTCAACAGTGAAACCGCATCAGTTCTGAGCTTACAGCTCAGGAATCCCAGCCTCATACTCATCAAGGGGCATCGCCTACAAAATCCACTGTAGGCTAGAGGAGGACTTCACTTCAATGAAGCAGTCTGTGCACTTCCTACTGCCCGGCGTGGATAGTAAGCCTCCTGTGCTGTCATCTGGTCACCGGCAGCCCTGAGCTTGCATGGTTAAGAGCACTGCAGTGGAATCTTCAGCAAATCCCTCAAAGGAGCTTACTGTGCAAAGCTATTTCTGTGAGCAACTCATTGCCCACTCTTGAAGCTCCTTTTAGTCTTTGCCTTCAAAATAATCCTTATATGAAAAAAGATGGCAGTATTGGCATTGGACCAACCGTATCAGAGTCCAAAGTGACTGGCACCTGTAATTTCCCTGAGGAAATGAAATACCTGAAATAATTCAGAAACTAATTTCTTCGTGAAGAATTTAAGTTGCTTCCCATTTTAGAGTCAACGCTTTGCTTAATGTAGTTCTAGTTAAGTAAGTTCATAATAATTTCCATATGTATAGTACACATGTTTCTGTACTATTTAAAATTATGATTTGGTCACCCACAGAGGTTTTTTTTGTTATGTCTCACTTTTGGATCTTTTTGAGTTCAGAGAAACTATCAACTTGGTAGCTTTCCTAATGCCAATTTAGAAAAAACCATTGTGAAGGGAACAGATGAATACATAGCAGAAACTCGGGCAATGGTCTTCCCGTGAAGCAGGCTGCGCTGCGCCGCCTTGGGCTCAACTACCCACCAATGCCTTCACACACCCTGTGTCCATGACCAGAACTCGGACGCTTGCATATCTAAAATTTGCCCTTTTCCTACAGAAAATTACTGAATTCTTTATTATCTAGGAAACACCTAGCAGTTTTAATAGGTTACAAAGGATTATTCATTCAACAACTCAGAAAACCTGAAAATTTAAAATCAAACATTCAAAATACACATCAGCCTTTTACTTCTCCCCAGATCATTAAGACATCTGAGGAATGAACCTATATAAGCAATATGAAAACTTAAAGACTGAGGGTTGGTTTTTTTATTTATTTTTTGCTGTTGTTGTTTTTGTGGGTCGGGGGCAGGTGTGTGTGTGTGTGTGTGTGTGTGTGTGTGTGTGTGTGTGTGTGTGTGTGTCTGACTGTATTATGTTCCTTGGTCTCCATGTCAGGAAACAACTGCCTAAGAAGAATGATAAGTTCAGATCATGTTCAAAAGATGAAGTCTGAGCTGTGATTCCATTATCAAGTGTGAGAGATCCCAGTGTTCAGACCTGAACCCTAATTAGTTACCAGACATTTCCCAGTGCTATAGGTAGAAGCCAAAAACAAACAAGAAAGGACCCACCAATCCATGCACACAACAGTATGAGAGACACTGCTTTCTGTACTTGGGGTTTTTTCTTCCAATTAAACTTCCTTGTAAAAATATTACCTTCGACTACTTGATGATCCAGCCCGATTACCTGGGCCATTACTCGAAACAACTGATATTGCATTTGCAATGGCTTCCACAGCAGAGAGCCTTTCTGCAAATGTATTTCTTTCTGAGCGCTCAGCTTCTGAAACAGAAGGGAAAAAATTAGGATTTAAACTTTGAAAACAACAGATAGTATGGACTGACCAGTAAACACTAACTCACCCATGTTAATGCTTCAATTAGCATAGCAGGTAACTATTCTCCGCAACAAAGGTTGAAATACTACCTTTATTTTTTATTCTGCCTCATTTCAACGACATAACAAAAGGTAAACTCAACTAGACTTAAAGTTACCTATTATTTAAATAAATAAATAAGATGGCTCGCTTAACAGTCTGCCCGCCTTAGTTCTATGCCATTTATACACAGCCCCCGGAATTCTGATGAAATAAAAATGAGAATTGCAAGTCACCACTCAAAATGCACTTACCACAACATCACCAGCAGAATTCAAAACAATCACAAAGTTTCACTTAGATTCTTCCACATTTAGGCAAAAAAAAAAAAAAAAAATCCAAGGACAAAAATCCCACCACCACCAACCACCAACCACCACCACCAAGACAAAGCAAAAAAACAAAAAAAACAAAAAAAAACAAAACAAAAAAAAAAAAAAAACAAATCATCTTACTGACTTTCAGAAACATGTAACAGCCCAGTAACTTATTTTTTCCCTTCCACATTTCAAACAACAGGACAAATGCTGTTTCTAGCGGCTTATGGGGGCTGGAGACACAGGTGGCTCAGCAGTTGAAACACTTGTTAACCTTGCAGATGACCAAAATTCCCCAGGACTCCTGTTGGGAAGCTCACATCCACCTGTAACCCCAGCACTGGCACGTGTGCACACATGAACATACATACACATATGCTGAGATAATTATTTAGGGAGTAGAGAGATGACCAGCAATTGAAAACACTCCTTGCTCTCTTAAGAGGAGCACAGTTCAGGTCCCAGCACCATGACTCATGGCTGCTGCAAATCTAGCTCCAGAGGATCCAATGCCTCTGCTCCTCTCCGGAAAGTGCACCCACCCTTGTGCACACATTCACAGGCATACACACGTATATAACTTAAAATGCTTTTTAAAATGTCATTGTAGCCAGGCAGTGTGGCACATGCCTTTAATCCCAGCACTTGGGAGGCAAAAGCAGGCGGCGGATCTTTGTGAGTTCAAGGCCAGCCTGGTCTACAAGAGCTAGTTCCACGACAGCCAGGGCTGTTACATAGAGAAACCTGTCTCAAAACACAAATAAAAACAACGAAAACAAAAAGTCACTGTACTTACTTCAATTTGCTAAGTTCATTTAGTATCAACATACTCAGCTTGTATATTATTCAAAGAATTAAAGACAAAACCTCACAGATCAAACTTAATGCAGGTTTCCATATCTAACCCTTATAAATATCCTTACCACCTACGAAGTCAGACCTTCCAAGATCATATAACATAAAGTAAAACGTGCACATGTTCTCCACAGGAACTGAATGTGTGCTATGGTGCTGGTCTTACCCTCTTCTTCCTTAGTTTCCTTGTTGCTAGTTGGAAAGCAAACTGAGACACAAGCATGCAGGATGTTCCGATTGCCATCACATCTGTGGCTGATGAACGTCTGCAGCATCTGTAGGTTCTGCTCTAACACAACCGCTTGCTCGAGATTCACGAGATACTGTCGGCAGGCCTCATAGTCACAGCGCAGAATATGCTGCATTAGGGTTTGTTTCTGTACTCGGGCAAAAGAGGGCAAAAAAATCTTCAACGAAACCGAACAGCAAACATATCCAAAACTACATACATCAAACATTGTGTTGTGGCCACTACAACGCAATCAGATCCAGGTCTTCAAGCAGAAACAGACTGCACGTGGCTGAATTCTTCTGTATTCTGTTAAGTGAGGGCAGAAAGAGTAGGAACTTTCTGGGAAACATGTCTGAGTAAAGGTTTCCAATTGTCAGAACTACCTCAACTCTGTAACTGACGGAAAACCAGTTACACAATGAAGAACTCAACAGGAATGCCTGGGGTATGATAAACTGACCATGTTTGGTGGACACCCTGGTGTTTAGTCCAGCTCTCAAATTAGAACACTAGCAATACTATCAGCTAAAATGATGTTACTCTTTATTCAAGACTTACTTACCAGCACCTCATTGTATAGAAGTTACATTTCTGGGTCTATGAGAAGGCTCAGTTGGCAAAGGCACTTACCACCAAGCTTGACCACCTGAGACCAATCCCCAAGGCACATGGTGAAGAGAATCAACTCCCGTAATTGTCCTCCGATTTCCACATGTGCCTCCCAACACAACCCCCAATCACGTACATATTCAGTAATCAAGGCGCGCAAAGGGTTATATTATGTTGTGGTACATGAATACAAAACCTTTAACTCTCTAGGAATTATCATAGGTATAATTTCCAAAGTCAGAAACAGATCTAACTATCAAAACATAACAATGCTGTAAGATATGCGCAGAAAATACTATTGTCTCTTGTCTCGCAGGACAAAGAAGTAGTTCAGGGGCTGGAGAAATGGCTCAGTAGTTAAAAGCACACGACGCTCTTGCAGAGAATCCAGATTCAGTTCCCAGCATCCACAGCCCTCTGTAATTCTACTTCCAGGGGATCTGACGTCCTGCTCTGGCCTCCTCGGCACCAGGAGCGCACATGCTACTTTACACATAAAAAAACAAGTCACATAGAAAAACAACAAACACAAAAACAGTACAGAAGTGAAAAACTAAAGAGAAGGACATTTCATAGAACATAAAGCACTAGTTTTATTTAAAAAAAAAAAAAACTTTAAACAAGCAGGTATGTATGGGAATAGAGAGGGACAAAGAAAAGGACACTGAACAATTTGTCAGAAACTGCCTTCAAGTCTCCCTCCCCAACCTCCTGGGGAAGAAGACGGAATAGAGGGGTCACTGCAAACTCGGCGTGCTTGGCACATGTGAGAAAAGCTGCTTTCCCCGTGGAATTAACTACTACTACGGGTGACTTTCTGCCATACGCTCACAGATGAAGTCTCCCTGACCCCAAAGCATGCCTGAGCACACAAGCCTTTTCATTCAGTCTGTCCACCCCCCCCCCCACTCCTACGATCACAGCCCACCAGTCAGCTGGTTGGCATTAGCAACTGTACAGGAAGTGTTCGTTGCCAACCCGCTAGACCTAGTACCATGCTTAGCTGTGCTGACCTATGAGAAAAGGCACAGGGAGCTCAAAGCAAACCAAAAAGTCTGTAGCTCTACTCATGTCACATTCAAATCACTGAATTGTGTTGTCTCTCTTTGTTCTCAGGTTTTGTTTTCCTTTTTTATTCTCCACTGTCCTCATGGATGTGTGATAGACATACATCCTCAAGATTGCACATCTAAAAACAAAGTACCTATGTTAACCCTGACCTAGATGCTCACCTTTGAGCAAGTCAAGGCCCTGTGTGGTGGGGTGCGGACAGCTCTAGGTCCGTCTTTAGATCTAGAAAGAGACCCAACTCCACACAGCTTTGGGTGCTCCATGGCACATGCAGACAGACACAAAAATAAATAAGCAATTTTGAATTAATAAAACAAGACTTTTTACACTTTTTCTTGAATTTGATCTCTTGCATTTAGCATCAACAAATTTTCCTGATTCTACTTGCAAAAGCAAATATAAGTCTACCCAGGATCTTATCCCTTTTTATAAATAATTCTGTCTTCTGGCCCAACAGTACTTTGAACACCACCATTCCCATCTCACTATTCCCGTTTGCCTTTTAATGCTCAGAGCTAGCTGCAGAGCTGAGTGGAAACATCTCTACTTCTCCAACTGAAGAAGCTCAACCATAGCAATCCCAAATCCCACTTTACTCTACCTGCCCCTCCTCCACCTTCCCCCATCACCATCTCACTGACCACTACCATCCACCAAGTCCTAAGCTAAGCTGTGCAGTTTCTGCTTTCTTCAAGTACATCAAATCTCTCCCTCTTTCCCGTTTTCAAAAATTCAAGTCTGCCTTGTATTTAATTTGGATTACACACTAGTTTTTATCTGATTCTCTAAACATCTCTTTTCTCTCCACTCCTCCCTAAAACCCCAATACTTTATTACTAATCTTTAAAATAGAAAATGCCATTCACCACCTCAAAATTCTTCTACTGGGATTCAGATCAAACTTAGGCACCTTGGGGAAAGACCCAAGTCACCCTCTGCTCCCCCTGGTACCAATATCACCTTCACCTCTTGGCTAAACATATTTTTCTAACATTATTGAGATTCTTAAAGATAACACCTGGTACAACAGACAGCAATCTTCTCTTGCCCCTTAGCACAGACAACACCTCCTCAAAAGCTTTCTAAACAGTCTTTTATCTCAGCACACTGTGCTATTCCAACAGTATAAATGCCTTCATTTTTTAAACAATATTATACCATAACCAGACTTCTCATCTAGTTTACTATTATATTATTATAGTTATTAGTTCTTATAGGGAAGGAACAAGAATTTTCAAGATATCAGTATTTCTTAATTAAAATGCCAAGTAATTTCAAAAGTTAAATTACCTCTACAGCCATGATGATAATAGCAGCTTTCTTTTTGATTGTTGAATTAGCAGGAAGATTTATTAAAGAGTGTACACCCATCCCAAGACTACTAATTGGCGGAAGATCAAGCCAGTCAGGGTCCCTTATTCCTCCCATGCAATCTTTGGCCATGGGGTAGATAGTACCATTTCCATCTCGAAGAATAATAGGAGATTCCTACAATGGATGAAAAATAATAAATACTACTTCATCACATCAAAACTGATTATACAAACCTACTGTGACCATGCATGCCCAAATCCTAAACACTTAGAAGGATAAAATAAAACGGAAAGAGCAAGAGTTCAAGTTCAACCTAGAGACCCTTATCAACAAAAGAAAGGAGTGGGAGACAAAGATTGACCTTACGATAAAGTGTATTTATTTTACTATGTTAGCAATAATAATCAAATTTAAAACTCTCATAAGAAAATATGCTGAATATTCTAAAATCTTTAATTCCTTAACAGGCGAACCCTACGTGGCACAAAGATGCCAGTCTTTATCTATTCTTAAAGAGGAAAATGCGGCTCTTACCTGTCCAGCAGTAAAAATAGCTACATTCCTCTCATTCTGACCAAGAAAAGCAATGCTGCTTGTTGGAAAATTATTTTCTTGTTCAGCTTTTCCTGTAGCAAGATCAAAGATACAGTACCGCACCCAGTTTCCTGTCTTCAAAACAGCATGGACACCTTTCAAAGACACAAAAAGAAGGAGAAGTAGAAAACTCACACACATTACCAATCACTCTTCAACAGCTGTGCATAAATTCAGCCACGTTTCACTGGATTGTGCGACATGCCAGGGACAAAAACCATCAAGTCACCAACAATGTCTGTCTCCTATTCCCCTGGGCACATGCGTGAACGGGAAAGACGAAAGTCCTCACCTCTGGAATCCACATTCACCGCCAGGATCTCAGTCTTCTCTGGTATACAAAGCTTTTTAGGGGCCCTCTGAAAACAGTCTGGAACTTTTGGTGTCCCACCAGTTTTGACAACCTGCCAACAACAATGGGAATTTTGCTCTTACTCTGACAAACTCAATGGTCCATCGCAGAATTAACTGAGAATCCCTGTACAGACCTGCAGCTCGTCGATTCTGAGCAGCCTGCAGTCCTGCAGGAGCGAAGAAGGGTCGGCATCTGGGCCAGAGCTGTTTGGACAGTTTGTGTTAGTGGATGTCCCCGGAAACTTCACAGCAACATAGGCACCATCCACTTTTAGCACCTGGAAACGAGAGGCAAATACAATGAGTAATTTTTAAACAGTTTATGTAAAATTGACATGCAGATACTGCTTGCCGAAGTGACTTAATACTAAAGACACTTACGTTCTTGTAAGTATGTATCCTCAATGAGCACCACACTGTTACATTAACCTGAACAAAACCATTAAAACTTTCCTGTCAGATCCACATTCAAGGCTAAAAGAATCAACTCAGAGCCAATGATTACAACGCGTGTTAGCCATGTACCACAATCACGAGAGTTGCCCACTTACTGATCAGACCGCTCAGCTTTCTTCTTTAAGCAGCAATAGCTATATCCCAAGCTAATCTTCACTATAAAGCTGAATGGATCTTAAATAATTTCTGGATCTTTCTGCTGCTACCTCCCAAGTGATGAGGTAACAAATAGACCTCACCGCACTCCACCTGGCACTTTCTGTATTTATGTAGGTCAGCAGCCTACAAAGTTGTATGACTGAGGACATGACATACTATTGTTGCTGTTATTTCCTTTTTTTAATTAAGTAAGTTTAAATTACCAGATCCGTACTTGTGTGACCACACTGCTTTCAAACTGGAGACGGGGTCAACAATGCAGACAAGCCAGGACTTGGAAGCAGGACATCTGAATCTCACCTCTTCTACTAATTTATGAGTTTAAGCCAGTGTGAACTCAAATCAAACTACATTAATGAAAAGCCTTCATAAGAAAGGCCTGTATAAACTGTAGATCTTGGTTTACCATTCATTTCCATTGTGTACAAACGAAAAATCATAATTTCAAATGTCATCATATTTCAGAAAACTAAAAAGCAATTTAAAAAGCACTCACTTTGTGGATTTTCTCTACTATAGGAATTCTAAACTATGGCCCGAGGGACAAAAGGGTCAATTAATAACATCCAAGCAAACTGCTAATTACTTGGCTTCTTAGAAGGAAAATCTTCAGGAGGAAAGGAGGAGAAAGCACAAGGTGGTTCATGCAGAGCAGTGCTTAAGGCTACAAATGATCTCCCTCTGCAGCTTCAGAGTTCCAGCAGGGACGACGTCTAAAGTAATGTACCGGGTAGCAGAGAGGGCTCAGCAGCCAGAGCACATGCTCGCAATCCTAAGGACCAGTGTATATACAACACAATAAGCATCCTACAAGGGCCTCGAACTCTAGTTCTAAGGGAATCAGCACACATACACATCTGTACACACTCATGTCAGTGTGCAAACACACCTCACAAACAAATAATCTTACTTCAAAAAAAAAAAAAAACAAAAACCAGTAATGTATCTCTCCAAATTTTCTGTACATGTAAAATTATCCCGAATTAACCTGAGAAGAAAACATCACCTCAAATGCTCAATGCACATGTGATGGATTCTTGATTGTCAAAAGTTGACAACATGAGAAATTAACTAAAATTCAGGGGGCTGGTTATACCTGTGATTTTTTTTTCTTAAATCACTTTAAGTGGGAAGACCCACTTTTAATTTTTGAGGTGGAAGCTACACTTTTAATCCGTATCTTCTGAGCTAGGAAGATTCACCTCTAATCTGGGTCACAGCTTCTGCTGGCAGCTATATAAACGACATGAGAGAACAAAGCTCTTCACTTCCTCACTCTCACTGGCTAAAGCCTACTTCTTCTAAGGATTCCAGTGTATACTGAAGAGTTGCTGAGACATATAGCCTGCAGGCTGCACAGCTACTAAATTCTGGAACCTTCCACTGGTAGACAACCATTGCTGGACTAGCTAGGCTACAACCTGTAAGTCATTCTAAAGAGCGAGAGAGCGAGAGCGAGAGCGAGAGCGAGAGAGAGAGAGAGAGAGAGAGAGAGAGAGCGCCAGAGAGCGTGTGTTCATTTTATCAGTTCCCCTAGAGAGCCCTGACCACAGCACAGCTTCATCTCTTCACCTTCAGAAGGTCTAAAGGAGCCACTGAAGTAGACTAACTAAAAGGTAGCCTGGAAGAAAGAGGTCTCAGACACTAACCATAGAAATCCTCAAGCAAGCAAAATGGAGTAGTAGCAATGAACAAACCTTGCCGACAGGAACATTCTTGACATCTTCAACAAAAACGACATCCCGGAGAGACCACTGTTCTTCATTCACCTTCTCCTCCTCCTTCGGGGCTGGAGTTGACCGACGTCGTTCTTAGACAACAGCAAAACGTTAAGTACCAAAAAGAAACCATAAAAACTCTGCCAGTCCCATCTAAGCATACAGTAGTGGATGCTTGTACAAGAACCCAGAATCCTTAAGTCCCCTTTCTGAATTGAGAGTTTACAACATAAAACTCATACTCCAATAAACTCACAGTAAATAAAGAAGGGCTACAACTGGGAAGTGTACACTACTACACACTAAAATGAGCCGTGTGTGTGTGTGTGTGTGTGTGTGTGTGGCAACATTTAAAAGGGAGTATCAGCTATGATCTCCTTAAAACCACCACATAACTTCAAAGTGTGACTTTCAAGGACCTTGAAATTCACGGACAATTCTAAGCCTAGCTTTATAAATTCTTTAAGTCCTAAGCACAATCTGAAATCATGTCTTAGCTAATACACAAAATAATGAGACTCAAAGAACCACAACACACAATGGGTAGTGAGGTCACTTCCTCTGACTACAAAAAAATTTTACGTATTTTTAACTGTAATTGTCAAAAACAACTGAAACAATTAACACTATAAATATTATCTCTCTTCTTAAAGTTGTACAACAAGGAAAAAAGAAAAACCAAGAGAACACACAACATCCATAGAAGGAATTGTTAAATGGAATTGTGTTGACAAGTCAGACACCAGCACCGTCTACACAGAGCACATAAAGCTTACTGTAGGGCATTGAAGCACTGCTGGCAATGGAGGAGGCATCGCTGCAGGTGGACGCTGGAGACGGCGGGGGACCCATTTCTGTCTTGACCGGCTCCTGCTTACTCTCAGGCCTAGGGTGAGAAAGTCCTCTCCTTATAACCGGAATAAAACAAACTTCCAGTTGATGGAAACAAGTTCAGGAGGGAGGGGGGACGTCTTAATTCAATGGCTATATTTTTAAACACAAACTTATTTCTAACTACAGCTCCATGCAGTAAAAGGGCACATGGTGCACATAAGAGAGAGAGCTGCTCTGACGAGGTCTCCCACGCTGGCTTCTCTAGAAGAAACCCGAGCATCATACGACGACAGTGCCACCACATCCTACAGGCAACAAAGCACACACGCGATACACCAAGACTAGCATCACATCACAAAGAATTTGGGTCCTCATCTTAACCTTCTTGCTTCCTAGTGCCCTCCCTGAGAATTTCACACCTCAAGTGAAGGCACTTTGATGACCGACACAGTTCTACTGAAGGAGAAATGGCTGTGCTCTCAATATAGATGTTCACTGATAGAAACTGCTAAGTTACAGTTTAAATACCACATTCTCTTCATCTTGTTTACAAGTTATATCTGGTTGTCTGTTGTTTTGGGTTGAGACAGGGCGTCTCTGTGTAGCACTGACGAGCTGGGAACTCCCAGCTATGTGGGACCAGGCTGACTGTGAACTTGAGGTCTCTTCCTGCCCCTGCTTCCTAAGTGCTAGAACTTATGTGCACTCCCAGATCACCACGCCCAGATGACTGACATTCATGCACCCAGATTATCATACCCAAATAAGCAATATTTGTACATAAAAGCTGGCCCTACCCTAACACTATAAATTTCTATTCTTTTTTTTTTTTTAGAGTTCATAAAATAGGAAAGTAGGATCTGTTTTTATTTTTAGGTCAAATACGACTGTAACTGGGTCCACCCATTTCTTTAAATATAAAAAAAAACCTAAAATTATAAATCTTAAGTATTGCTGTCTTAATACTTTGATTTTTTAATTTTTTGCTTTTCCAAACAGGGCTTCTCTGTAGTTTGGGAGCCTGTCCTGGAACTAGCTCTTGTAGACCAGGCTGGCCTCAAACTCAGAGGTCAGCCTGCCTCTGCCTACCAAGTGCTGGGATCACTGCCCAGCTAGGTGTGATTTCTTAAGTGTATATTTTAGCTTACTAACAAACCCCTTTGCTTCCGAGTTTCAGCCTGCACTTCTAACATCAAAAGAAATGTCAGAAATTATAAGCTTATAATCATTATATCAGAACTTCAAACATTTGTGTATGTGGTCATTTTCCACGTACCAAAATTAGCAAAAAGAAAACACTCCTCCATGTTATAATGACTGAAGGCTACTGTATAGGAGAAAAGCAAATGCTGGCCTAACAGGAACATGGAATAGGAAGGTGTAATACTTGCAAAAGGCACACGCTAAGAACAAAAAGGCACTGAGAGAGAGAGAGAGCACCGCTTGTCAATCTGACCACCACCAAAAACTGAATGCAACCTAGGGGTAGAGAGGGGACTGGGTGTACAAGAGCACTTACTGCTCTTCCAGAGGACCTGTCTTGGCTTACACCTGGCTTACACACACACACACACACACACACACACACACACACACACACACACACACACAGAGAGAGGGGGGGGGGGCACTCATACATAAAACCAAATGTTTTGAAAAAGAAACTGTCACATACAATGAAAGCTCGGCAATTTCCCCATTTCATTATGCAAACTTTTGATGGCCATGCTCATCCATACAGCAGAGCTGAGATTTAAAGCATAGGCCTCAGTACTCACTTTGTCTCAAGGGTTTTGCTGGCCTTTTCCAAGCTTTTCAGACTCTCCGGAGACCGCAGTTGAAATCTACAGCTATCATTCATATTCCAAACTGACTCCATTAAGACACCAACTTTAGGAATCCCAGCACTAATTGAAAATGCGACTGCTCCAGCATGGTAAAGAGGATTATTTCTTAAGCACACCTGGCAAACAAGAAAATCAGCATCAGGGTGGTACAGCAAACAATGCATCAGTGAACGTACGCAAAGTGGGCTTCCTGTGTTTCCAACACAGGTTTACACTCACACGGCTTACTGTAACCTCCTCACTACTCGGACTCTCTCAGCAGTGCCATTGGCTTGTCCACTAGCAATGTATCATTAACTAAAACTCCCTCCTCGTGGCTGGGACTCTCTCTACAGTCCATCAGTGTGTCCACTAGCAATGTATCACTAACTAAAACTCCCTCCTCACTGCTCGGAGTCTCTCAACAGTCCATCAGTGTGTCCACTAGCAAGCACTGTATCACTAACTAAAACTTCTTTCTCAACAGGCCATCAGTGTATCCACTAGCAATGTATCACTATAAACTTCACGGAGACAGTGTCAGTGAGGGAAAAGTAAACAGAAAAGCAGGAGAAACTGGAAGCCGCAAACTGGAAGACAAAGACATTTCTGTGAAGCTTTCCTTCAGCAGGGCATGTACACCCAGAGACACTGATACATTTCTATGAAGGTTTCCTTCAGTGGGGGACCTTTACACCCAGAGGCTTCAGTGGCCACTGTAATCTTTTAACTTTAAAAGGAACAGGGTGTGGCAGCTGAGTCCTAAAATCCCACACTCAGAAGGCTGACGTAAAAGAAATGCCTCAGCAAAACAAGAGCAAGATTCCTAAACAAACAAGTTTACGTGTCAATAACCTATAAATTTCTCACTGTTAGCTAAAAGACAGTATTAAAGGACCTTGTAGAACTAAGGTTAGACTCTAAAGCTTTAAAAACATAAGAAGAAGAAAAGAAGGAGGAGGAGGGGAAGAGGAGCAGAAGGGGGAGGAGGAAAAAAAAAAAACAGGTTTTGTGGCACTTATCCACTGAAAGCTGGCCTCTAAAGAGACACTGTCAAACAAACCACAACAGTGGCTTAGTTTTCCTCAAGAAAAATTACATATCATAAACTATAGTTTTTGGCATACACACATACATAAGTAGTTTCGGAAGCAAACTTGGAAGAATGTTCTAGCCAGAAACTTTCAGGAAAAGGAGTACTGTCTGCCACTTTCCACCACAGCCAAAACTAGCCATATGTCTCTCTACCCCAACATTTAATAAGTGTACCTATCTAAGTTTATACGAAAGACTTTTCTTGCCACACGTGGTGGTGGCCTTATGAGGCAGAGGCAGGAGTATCTCTGTACATTTGAGCCCAGCACAGTTTATGTGCAGCAAATCGCAAGCTAAGCTCCAGGCCATCAGGGCTTCAAGGTGAAGCCCCATCCCAAACATAAACAAAGCTCACCACACACTTTCCCTAATAGGCTCCAGCTTTGCTTCACTTTAAAAAATAAAATTTGCCAGGCAGTGGTGGCATATACGCCTTTAATCCCAGCATTCAGAAGACAGGAGGATCTCTGTGAGTTTGAGGCCAGTCTGGTCTACAGAGTTTCAGGACAGCCAGGGCTGTTATACAGAGAAACCCTGTCTCACAATAGCAAAAATAAAATCTAGTAAAAGCTGAAAGACCAATAAAATGCTCAATAAAAATACTTTAATTGAAAACAAAACATGGATTATTAACTGAAGTTACTTCTTAGCACCATATTACAATACATGCACCTTACAGACAAGGAGCATGACGTTCAGTTCCTATCTGCTCAGTGTCGGGATGTGGAAGCAAGTGGAGTTATGCAACACTTCTTTCTGATGTCAGTAAAGCAATGTTTTTCTTTTCTGTAGCTCCATAAACCTCTGGTTTTAAATAAAACCTCAGTTGTACCTCAAGGTACTCTGATGTGTTTTATCCTTCAGCAGTAAGTTATCAGTCTATTTTATTTAAAAATTTTCCTTTGAGTAAAGAGATGTCTCTAAACAATTAAGAGCATTCACTGCTCCTACAGAGGACTTGTGTTTGGGTCCCAACACTCACAAGACAGCTCAGACCAACTGAAACTCCAGTCCAGGAATTCAGCTCTTCTCCTGGCCGCCTCTAGCACCAGGTAGAGTACACACGTGATGCAATGCACACGTGCAGGCAAAGGAGTCAAAGACAGATAAATCTAAATATAAAAGTCATAAACCTTTTCCTTCTGAGAGTATCTTTATTTCCCATCATCCCTGCTTATACTAATGTCATCACTTGTTATTTAAATAGCTGTTGTATTTTGTTAAATGCAGCCGGTAATCAAAGTTGAAACTGAAATTTAAATGAACAGGGGGAAAAGGGGGGCTTCTACAGGAGAGATGCTTTGGTAAATAATGAAAATTGACTAAGTCCAGATAGTTGGTATTTCTATTTGGAAGGCAAACAAACTCGGAATAAGACAGCCATGGACTGCGGGTGATGAGAAGACAGAGTCATACAAAGAACCAGTATATTATAGCTGGGGTCAAGAAGTGACAATTTCTTAAAACACAAGGGAACAGGGTGATAGCACCTTTTGGTGTCGAGAAAGAACCTGAAATGAAAACGCTACATGGAGAAAATAGGTAGCACAGTGTGTAATAAAAATCCACATTTGTCCTGAGTTTCACAGACCATGAAGCTTTCTAAGCTTTTTCTCATTCCAACACTTGTTACAATTTATAAATATTGAATTTTATCATCTCTCTTTTTTAAAGCATGTATTTGTGTGTCCGTGTGTGGTTATACATGCATGAGTGCAGGGACTTGTAGACTCCAGAATCACTCACCTAGACTTGGAGCTTCAGGGAGCTGTGAGCTGCCCAACAGGGACGCTATTGACTCTAACCACGTACCTGCGTTCCCACGGTGATGTTTGGAATGGAGGAAATACCAGCACTGGATTTGGGCTTTTTATTTTTTGCTCTAGCTTTCTCTAACATTTTCTTCCTTTGACTAAAAGGGACAACACCCCTGAAAGGAAAACCACAGACAAGTCAAGAAAACAGAAAAGCAGCCCATTAAATAAATCTCAAATTATTTAGTCATTTAAGCATTGCTTCTCCAATTTTTTTTATCTCAGAACAGTATTAATCTGCAGTTAAATTCTACAGAAAATAAAACCAATATTGTTTTTACAAGTAACTTTCTCCTACAAATAATTACTTTTGATGATGTAAATTTACTAGTACTCCCTGAAAACACAAAAAATAGAGTCTTATTAACAATAAAGCTAAATATATAGCCGGGCGGTGGTGGCGAACGCCTTTAATCCCAGTACTCAGGAGGCAGAGGCAGGTGGATCTCTCTGAGTTTGAGGCCAGCCTGGTCTACAGAGTTCCAGGACAGTCACCAAAGCTACACAAAGAAACCTTGTCTCTGAAAACAAAACAATAAAGTTAAATATAAGTGATGAAAAATTCATGCAATAAAATTTTAGAACAACATATATCCCATAATTTAAACTGTGTAACAGCAAAGTGTGTGTGTGTGTACAGAAGAAAGGGTTACAACTACTTGTAAATAGTCAGTTACCCACACACAGTACGAATCCGTATAATTAATTCCACTTTGTGCACTCATGAAATTTAATAAACTTAGTTGCTAGCTACACCGTTTGCATAAATTCATTCTTAGTTTCTCATGCAACTACTTTAAAAGGAAATTGGTGTCTCTAGAGAGCACTGCCTTTTCAATGACCCCAAGGTGGTATTCTCTTCAAAACTACTTTCTATATAATAAGAGCCCTCTGTCAAAAACACTTACCACCAGCCGGGCGGTGGTGGCGCACACCTTTAATCCCAGCACTCGGGAGGCAGAGGCAGGCGGATCTCTGTGAGTTCGAGACCAGCCTGGTCTACA
>NW_004949127.1:478184-500929 GCF_000317375.1 Microtus ochrogaster | reverse complement strand
AAAAAAAAAAAAAAAAAACAAACAAACAAACAAAAAAAAACCACTTACCACCAATATAAATTATTCTCCAGTTGGGCGCAGGTATAAAGGGCACAGCAATGTAAAGAAACTATCCGTTCTCCTTGAAGTTCAGAGTAAGTCTGTGCCGTGTGCTCTAACTTAGAAGCCACAGAACTTAGTGTTTCATCTACCCATGTAGCAACCTACGGGAAATAATAGTAGAGGCTTAAGTAAAAGAAGTCTCTTTGGAAACCCGTGTGGTCAGCATCAACTCCAAGTCTGCAATGCTCAGAGTGCAACAAAACGAAAGCAAGCACTCCAGAAGAGGCTCCTGGAGAGATGCTCAGGAGTAGGAACAATTGCTGTTCTTGCAGAGACAAGGTTTGGTTCCCACCATCCACACTAAGGCTCACAATCAACTCTAACTCCCATTCCAGGAGATCCGGCACCCTCCTCTGGCCACCGCGCATGCACACGGTGCTCTGACGCACGTGCAAGGAAGCAAAACACTCATCATGCTCATGAAAAACTTCATGCCTAACCTCATGTGAAGTGCAATGCCAGTCTCCAGCCACAGCACCCTGACAGCCTGACCTCATCTCAAGTGGAGCATCAATCCCAACAGTTCATCCATCTCTTATAGCTCCTTAAGCCCTTCCTTCTGTCTCTTAGCACTTTCCTTCCTAGCTTTTCCTGGTTACACTCTCTTTTCTTCCATTAACAGGAGAAAGCGACTTTATACACAAAGCTGGCAGGATAAGCCTAAAAGTTCAACCACCAGAACCCACAAACGTGTGAGAAGAACACTGTCTCTCCAATGCGCCATGTGCGCCCACACACAAGTAGACTAAGAAATTATAAATAGTTTCAAAGTTACATTATAGTATAAACTGCCAACAAAAAAATGAAAAGATGGAAGGACTATTGTAAACGTTACCAGGCTTTTAGTACGGACACGCATCAGAATGGAAGGTGGAGGGCAGAGGAAGAACGCCCAACTACCCATGAAATAAACCATCCTGAATGCGCAATGCTTCCCACCTTGTTGTTCTCAGTCGCTACAGTCGCTCGTATGCTGTTTGCAGACAGGAGGACGATCTTCTCGTTGGTCAATCCCAAAAATGCTGCTCGTGGATGATGCAATGAAGGATTCTTTAAAAGCATACGAAAAATGATTATTGAATGATTACTATTTCTTATGTTGATATGTAGTCATTCATTCCAAGAGTCAACATAATAAACTACCTGGGCATTTCTGTAAGGCTCAGGTTCACTCCATCTCCACTGATACAGTTCTCCTTTACTGCTGACAGCCAGAAGCTCAGAATACAGAGCCCCAATGCAGGTAAATTTTGTTCCATCCTATAAAGTAGAAATAAAATACAAATTGGTCAGATCACTTGGTTCAGGCTTGGCTTTTAACCACTGCTTACATAGGCAGATAAGTCACAATCTCAAGACCCTCACAAGTCCCTGGCTCCTAGGAACTCATTCTCCTTCAGCCATGCTAGCCTGCTTCCTGTCTCCAGGACGATATTCACCAGGACTGTTCTCAATGTTGTCTCTGCTTCCACCTTCAGATAACCCATTCCCTGTCCTCAACAAGTCTATGCAGAAGACTCAGCAGCTCTGACGCTGTAGCTGCTCTCACCCTGCCTTCCTCTCAGCTCACACATCGCACAGCCCAGAACACTATCAGATGACCTTTGCCAACCTCACAACAGTCCATAGAAAATACTCAGTGAGTGTGCTAGATTGGGGGGGGCGGGGGGTAGAGACCTTTCCCCGCTGACACCCATGTGCTTTTTTAAGGTAAAAGTTCATTAACTTTTAAGGGGGAAAGACATGTAATCGACCAGGATGCAATTATATATAAAAACAAGTAATGAATGTAAATAACGTAATTATTTTAATATAAGAACAATGACTGAACCATAAAATTGCCCAGAAACCTCAAAACAGAACATGCAGTAAAGAACCTTCCTTTGTCAAGGGCTATAAACAGGCTAGGCTTCAGAATACACAAGAGAGCACTGATCTCCATCTTTCTGCATCTGCAACCAACCATTTCAAGTCACCTTAAAAATGGCGTCAAAAGATACCACCCAAAAGAATTTACATTCTTTGAGTCACCCAATCCTCTGTTCCCTACGCCAGGGCACTGGAAGGCCACCCCCGCCTTCCTGGCAGGAAGTGCACCACATCTTACCTTCCCTATCTTATTCTCTCCTCTCAGTCCTTTAGCTGAAATTTAATTTAACAGTTGGGCGGTAGTGGCGCATGCCTTTAATCCCAGTACTTAGGAAGCAGGGGCAGGTGGCTCTCTGTTCACTGCCAGCCTGGTTTACAGAGTGAGTGAGTCCAGGACAGCTAGAGCTACACAGAAAAACCCACTCAAAAAACAAACAAACAAAATCACAACAAACTTAAATATATCAACAGAGGGGAGCCCAAAATCTAGGTCCACTTACTAACATGACTTGATTTCAATTACGTTATTTCTCTAAAACCATTCTTCACATCTGAAATAAATATTTTAATAAATATCTGGAAGGGGTGTGAACTAATATAGTAGGCACATGACCTACTATAAAACAAATGCTTGGTCAGATTAAGCTATGACTACACTGCTGGACCCAAACAACAACAGTTCCCAGACACAGGCTTCCTGCATCCCCACCTCTGTGTTACAGAATGAAAGCTCTTACCACCTCCTGTGTGCAGAGAAAGACCTCTTACCTTCACAGACAGGCACACAGAACACAGCCCTTCGTATGCCCCTTTCCCACAACAACCGTTAAAACTAGTCTGTCTTTTAGTCTGCCTTGTGGCAAACTGAATTCTCACTTAACTGCTTCTGAAACAAATATAATAGTCCCTCCAAGCGCCAAATGGATAACCTATCTGTTTCATCCATCTGCCCCTTCGAACTCTACAAGCCAGGAACGGATGCTGCCACACCATCTAAGTCCTAATGCCCAGGAATAGCCTGGGCTACACAGCTGCTTTGTGTCCTTTCTCCAACTCCCTCACACACTGTATGTCCCCCCAGATTGCATCACTGTCCCCTTACATTCCACCTTCAGCCTCAGTAGCTCAATCAACTAGCACACTAAGCTTTGAAATACAAATCCCTGGTTTATCTGCAATACTCTCTAAAAGGAAGCAAGGATATAATAAACATATCTCAGTACAGGCTTATGCATACATCTTAAGAGAGAGAGACTCAGAAGAAAGTAAATCACACCCAAAAGCACAAGTATGAGCTTCTCAAAGAGTTGCAGAAACTAAGACATACCCAAGTGTAGGCTTCCTTAAGCATCATCTTCCACAAGAAGATACTCCCACCCTCATAGGTGGTCCCTGCCTCCACAATGAGCCCATCACCCACTGTGTACTCTTGGGATCTATCTCTACTCTTCTTTTTCTCTCATCATCTAGCAACCAGTCCTAGAGTGGGTCTCCCTCCTTGGCCCCCACTATTCCTACTTTGGTTAAGGTCTTCACAGTCCCCCAACAATCCTGCCATGATCACAACTGACCAGATGTCCCCTTTCCTGCTCCTTTATGATATCAACAGTGTCACTTCCTTAAACACAGACAAAAACCTCACCAATCTCATCACAGTAATTTCCTAGAGACTTTTTTGGACCATTAGTCATCAAAGATCAAGTCTTCAATTGCTTGGCAAGTTGACTACAGCCATCTACAATATACTCCGACCAGCGCACCACTTCTACTTCCTGGGCTACAGCAGCAATTCTGTGCACTCACTGTTCTACAAGCATACCGTGAGCTCTCGGGCACCATCATGGTCGATGCCCACTTACTACCTCAAAACTGTTTCAGCATCAGTGACGCCTCTCTCCTATCAGTCCCCACGGGAATCTCTCCACACCTCAGGACAGCGCAGACGATAGTGCTGACGCATCACACTCCAGCAAGTGCTTCCCAGTGAGCTCCTACTGTGAGTTCTACAGACTTCAGGCCAGTGGTCACAACTGCGCAGTGACCACAGAAAACTGATGCCAACGCCTTACAGAAATGTTCTCCTGAGGGCTGCACAGCCCAGACAAAACACCCAAACTGCAGAGGGTCAGTGACAAGACCCTCTCAGAACTGATTGTTACTCAAAAAACAATAAAATGGCTTCCAAGCATGGCAGCCCACTGTTCACCTGGGCTGATGTCACAGAACCTGGAAATCTGCTATGGGTGATGTTGATGAACGGTACAACAACCAGCCTAGGGAAGGGACGGGGGGAAAATCCCTTGTTCACCACATGTCGCTAAAACTAAGCGCAGCACATTACCGTGAAGAAAATGGCCAGCATCAGCAGTCGGCTGCCCTGCCCTGCTCCACCTCTTTCTTTCCTGTGCTCTGTGTCGTCCTGTCTCATCTTACTCATCTCATCAAACTGCAGTTTACACATTTGTAAGCCTTGTTTTTGTCTTGTTGGCCTGGTACTTGCTGTGAAGTACAAGCCAATCCTGAACAAACGGCAATCCTCCAGAGAGCAGGGATCTTATGTGTGTGCCGTCACGCCTAAATGGAGCTAACTTTTAATGGACGCTTTTTAGAAATGTCAAATTATCAATAAAACATTTAAACTTCTAGAACTCATATGCATCCACATGAAAACCGTTAATATGAGGCAGCATAGTCAATAAGCATGTTCCAATGGTACCTTCTAGTCAGAGCCAGGTACCACAGGTCAGCCTCTCTCAGCACCTTCAAGAGATAACGCACACAACTTCGTGTGCACAGAGTTGGTAGGAATACAGGTACTTAATTCCCCTAAACTATCTGAAAACATATCCAGGACATGAGTGTTAGTTAAGTGCTGATCTGATGATCCCTTCTCAATACCCCCAGACAGCCACCACCATCAAGCCCTTCCTGGCAGCTCAGCAATGAGGAGTGGAAGCATCCTTTAAATGTATTGTCAAAACCAAAGCAAAGCTTTTACTTTAGTGAGGCTATTTATGGGGACAGGGGGAGGGGGAAGGGGTATATGAAACACCTTTGCGGTTTGCACAGGATTCTCCAGCATTTTACAGTAGATGGCCACCATGACTGAGCAGACTCAAACATCTCATCTCCTAGAGCTAGAACCAAGTCAGCTGATGCCTACTTATTTAACTGTTTTCCAGTGGTAGTTAGATCTCTAGACATGCATGTGCATGCGCGACATTATATCCAGGTCCTTTCACACCATCTTCCCATGCCAAGGATCTGTGATGACCAACTGTATTCGGCTTTTCTTTTTTGAAGATTCTACATTAAAGTGAAATCATACAGCGCATATGCTCTAATTGTTTCAGGTGCCTTCCTCTAACTCTAACCCTTTTGTGACAAACAGGAGATTCTGCTGACTACCCCAACCCCTGTGCACGCAACAGCTACGGTGACTCTGTCCCCTTTGGGCACACACTCCTCTGAGTCTGTAGTCCACTGACCTCTATACACAAATGGAGGCTGTGGCACCCACAGGAATAAACACAATAAATAAGAAAATGAGTCTAAAAATGAAAGAATGTGAATTAGGTAATTCCCTGAAATTAAAAAATGAGATACATTAATTTTTTTTTTTACCTCAAAAGAGACTATTTCCTATTTAAGGGACCCTGCCCAGGCTCTGGCCTCCTTGCTAACTGTACCACTATCAAGTCATGTGAGCACTGCTAGAGTGCTCAAAGTTTATAGCAACTAAGAGGACAGGGCTGAAGAGATGGCTCAGTGGTTAAGAGCTCTGCTTACTCTTCCAGAGGACCCAGGTTCAAGCCCAGCACTAGTACGGCATCTAACAACCTTCCAACACCCTCTTCTGACTTCCAGGAACACCAAACACAACAGACACAAACATACATGCATAAAAATATTTGATATACATAAAACATAAAAAATGAATATAGTTCAAACACAAACTATAAAATTCTGATGACTATAGTATACAAAATTAAGACTACCTTTTCATATACTGAAATGTAGAAATACATTATCCTTTAATCCCAGCACCATGAGTTCGAGGCCAGTCTGGTCTAAAGAGTGAGATTCAGGGCCCAGAGCTACATAGAGAAACCCTGTTTCAGACATAGATAAATATATATAGAGACAGACAGACAGACAAATTTTAAAACATGCAAAAGCTATCAAACTCACATTTCAAGTATTAATGTCTAAGTGATTATAATCTGTATCTTGTAATAGACTTGAAACTTCACGAAAGTTCCAGTTTTCAATACAGTCCCCGTACCTAGCAAAGCAAAGGTCTCTAGCAGCAATCAGTCAGCACACACCAGACACACGCTCTCCACCTGCTCTGCTTCTCAAGTGTTAACTCCAGCACAACATTCCCAACTCTCTTGAGCTGGGGACCCTGAGTTCTCAGCAGAGGGCAGTTGCTGCAGCTAACAACTGCATCCCAATCCTGTTTGTCTCTGTGGCCTATACACTTCCTGTAGCCCCTCTCCTACCTTCCCCTCCTCAGGAATCACAACCCTTAACCAATCTGGTGAAAACAAAACAAGTAACAGAGCTCTAAGGACCCAGGCAAGAGAAATGAGAACAATAATGTCTGAGCCCCCACAGTTGGAAGAAAGGAAGGAGGAGGGAAGGGTCAGAGAAAGAGAGGGAGAAGGGGAGGGCAAGAGGAAAGCAAGAGGGGGAAGACAGCGGGGAGGGAGAATAGGAGAAAGGGAAGAAAAGGAGGGAGATGGAGGGGGCAGCTACTGATGGCTTAAACACTACCACAGGAGGAGAAGGAAGGTGGCTAAGAAAATACAATTCAGGGAAAGCATGCTAGCTGCCAACAATAGCAGCCCAAAGACATAGTACATGGCCCCTCTTATATTCAAGTTTCCCATGTGAACTAAGTAGCAAAAAATACATTGACTGAATTAAGATTGATGCTATGGGAAAACATAAATATAGAAGGTTGAATATTTCCCCAAATCTGAGTTCAAAGAAATAAAAGATAAAACTCAGATCAGACTCTCCATCTGCTGGTGACTAACCTCCAAGATGCCCCACGCCCTTTCCCCTGCATAAGACAGGGCCTCATGTGGTCCAGCCTGGCCTTCAATTCCTGCTTCCTCACCTTCCCAAACACTAGGGTCAGGGGTGTGAACCAGAAACTCAGTTTATTTACGCTTAGGACTTAGTCCACTCACTATCTGGGGAATTGGGGGAAAGAGGACATGGTTTTTTATGAGTGAAGAACATGGATGCTAAGAACATCTGTAAAGGCCTTTGAAAATGGACTGACCGCTGAAGACAGTGGAACACACACCACAGCAGACTCCACTGTGGCAGAGGTGACTGCAGAGACAAGCCCTACATACACTCGAGGGCTTACTTAGTGTTCTGTTTTCCTAGGCCCAGTGTCACAGATCAAAGGGTATGTCAGAACACACTGTCATGAAATGGAGAGCCTCATCCTGTTCTGACATGCACACTGCTTCGGTGACCAGAGACTGTCCTGTAGAAACTAGGGTCCATCTGGCATATCAAATTCAGCAAAGTACATCTCTACCAAAGAATAACGATTATTTTAATTATCCCCAGGAAAAATGTCCCGGAGGATAAGTGCCCATGTGTGGCTGGAACTATCTCCCCAACTTCTCTGATTCACTCAGCAAGCAGTAGCAGCAGCACCACTGGACGAGCAGTCCATGGCTTGGGCAAAGCTCCAGAAGATGCTTCTAAAACAAAAGGCAGATGAGCACTTTAAAAGTGCTGCCTCTTTTAATAGCCCCGCAAACAACAGGACGAAAAGTAAACTCTTTACGGAGGGACGGTTGTTAGGAATCTACTTGAAAGTACAAAACTTTTCCCAAATACCTTATCAGGCCACCACTGTAAATCTTCCCCCAGGGACACCGGACTTTGGACAGGTGTGTTCTTCTTATCCGGGTTTGGCTCCCCTTCCTTGCTAGTAGAGCCCCTTTCATTATCGAATGAGGCCCCGTCAAGCCACCTTCGCTCCCGCAACCGTAGAACAGATTCTCGTTCCCGCAAAAGCTCGGAGTCTCTCTCTAAGGGAAGAAGGAGAACTGGTATGCAATCGGGTCACACCAGTGGGATAAAAGTAAGCCACTCTCTAGTACACACCCTGCAGGACGCAGCGAACAGCACTTCATCTACTCAAAATGCATACGATCAATATCTAACTAGGCTGACATGCAACATTCAAACATTGACCCTTCAAGTGACTAGATAAAGATTATACGCTAGTGTTTTTTCAAACTATGCAGAGGTCGTTTTTGGAGTAGAATTATTCCAAGTTTGGTTTGGTGGCTTTTTTTAATGGATTTAAATATTCTAGAATTATTTTATTACTTCATTATTCATATGAAATTCATATTATATCATTAGAAAACTTAGAATAAGAGTCTTTGGTTTATAAAATAGAGTTTCAAAACATTAAATACAAGTACACCAACTGGGCTGGCTAATTATTATATCAACACAACACAGGCCAAGTTATCTAGGGGGGAAAAAAAAACATGGATTCAGAAAATGCCCCTACCAGACTAGTCCGTGGGATTTTCCTGAAAAGTGGCTGGTGTGGAAAGGCCCAGTCCTATGTGGGGCTGTAAGAAGGCAGGTTCTGGGTGCTCTAAGAAAGTAGACTGAGCAAGCCATGAAAAACAAACCAGCCACAACATCCTCCTTGGCTCTCCCGCCACACATGAGTGCTGGGCCTCAGAGACTGTGATGTAGTAGTAGTTCGCACTGAAATAACCTTTCTCCTCCCTGAAGGGCTTTTGGTCATGGTGTTTTATCTCAGTAACAGAAACCCTAGCTAAGGCACAAACCAAGAGTATCAAATGTAACTAACAAATGTTACAAATCCTCCAAATCCTCGAGGTTTGTTTTCTCAATGAACAAACAGAAAAGCTTAAATAGGCTGAACTATATTTCGATAAAGTAAAAACTCAAGTCTTTGTTAAAGATAAATTTATAAGATAAATTTATCATGTTGGATAAATCATTTTAAATGTTTTGAGAAACAGACAGGCGTTTTTGTTTGGGTGTTTTTTAAGGGGAGAACCTTTCTACATAAATCTTTCTGTACTATCCCTTAAAATTGGCCTCAAATTAAAGCTACAGCTCCATTTTTGGATGTTTGTAGGCTACGTTTGAAAATCGTCCAAAGAGCCAGGTGTGGTGTCAAACACCTGAATTTCCATTTCCAGCACTTGGGAGAGGCAGGGGAAGGTCAATCAGTGATTTCAATTACAGCCAGGGCTACACAAAGAAACCCTGTCCTGAAAAATTAATAATATAGTAAAAAGAAACCTTTTGGACAATACATAGCTGAACCACATCAACTACTGCGTGAGGCTAGGCATGTCATGCAAGGCAAACCACTTGCCCAGCATGTGACAGGCTTTGGCTTCAATTTCCCAACACCACTGAAACAACATAAACTGCCACACTGCCCAAGTCAACAGTGGTTAGTACAGCTACTTCATGATTCAAACAAAAATATCTACACAGAATGAACTTAACAAACAGATATTTAGGAGTTGCTAATGTCAGAAAATATGTGTTTCAAAATTCAACACACGGCCCTGTTAAAGCGGTAAAGTCTGAGCTGCGACATGTGTTCATGTGAGAGGTGACAGCCACAGCCGACACGGTCAGAAACCAGTATCTGCAGAGCACGGCATCTTTTCCACTTTACTAATTATTCTAATTTTGGCTTATTTTGTCTATTATTTAAATCAAGCAGTTTTGAACTCTGGAAAGCAAAAAGAAAATTTCCCTGAGTAATAATGTAAGCTAACGTAGCTCCAAACCTGCACTACACACCTTTAAAGATTTTAAACAGTAATAATGTAAGCTAATGTAGCTCCAAACCTGCACTAACACCTTTAGAGGTTTTAAACAGTAATAATGTAAGCTAAAGTAGCTCCAAACCTGCACTAACACCTTTAAAGATTTTAAACAGCACATTAATAAGGCAAATATGTCTGTCCGTTTAGTACCAGTCAGTCCTGCTCGGTTTTTCATTTTCACTCGTACGTCTGCTCAGCATTTAAAATGAACACTACTGTGTTGTTTTAATCAACAAACTAAGGAGATTTTCTTTTTCTGAATGCTGCATATCACTGTAAACTAGAATTCTGCTTTCAGTTAGATCAAAATCTATCTTACTAGGTAAAAATATACTTAGGTAAGTCATAGCCTTTGGTTTATTTTATACAATAAAATCCTCTCTAAAATTCTATCATGGCACTCCAAAATACAAAACCTAGTTTTAAAGTCAAGGCTCTCAAGCAAACTGAATGCAGTGACTTCACCCTACTATCATATCTGAGCTCAGATACAGGCGAATTTACCACTATCTTTCCACATAGCCAACCCACAAATCAAGAAATAAATGCAAAATTACCTCGAGATGAGCCTAGCCTAGAAAGTGATGAACGGCGAAAAGAAGGGTAACCAAAATAGCTAATGTCCTCAGAAAACATGGCATCCGCATCAATAATGACACTTGGGTGGGCGGAGTGAATGTCAGCATCAAGAAGAGACATAAGATCTTCTACAAATAAAAACAAACAAATATAAGTTAAGACGCTATAGATAATGTATCTGTAGACCACTAAAGATCTCTAAAAATTAAAATACATTAAAATCAGAGACTGTTTTCACTGCAGGATCTAAAAAATAAAATTAACATTATGAACACAGATCTTAAGAACTAGAAAACATGTATAATTGCTGCAGGCTCTATTTAGTAAATTAAAGACCACTGTTAAGATACTTAATGATGCAATAAAAACAAAATACACACAAAATATAAATGCAGTTCAGTAAGTACCAATGTTCAGTAATGACATTTAAAAACAACAACATCCCATATGTCAAGCAGGGATAAATCCATGCAATATAAACATTTGTTAATTAGGATCTAGCACAAATCCAATGGATGGTTATAAAGGAACTTTATAATCAAAGTGCACAGCCAAGAGCTATCCACCACCTTCCAAAAGACAGACATAGTCAGCAGTTAGCCCTTAAAATTCTAGCGGGCAGCCAGAGCAGCAGGGGGGGGCAGGAGAAAAGTGTGAGAGGAGGCACCGACCTCCAGGAAGGTAGGATTCACTGGCGGTGTCGTCCCCGTCGTCTCCATCTTCATCGTCTCGGCTGAGTAAATTATTTACAGCAAGGTTTACATCAAGGTTTGTCCGCTGAAGTTCTCGAATAATGACACTTCTGGATTTGCCTTGTAAGACAACCTGGGCCTAAAATAAACAAGGGACAGTGCTGTGCTTTCTATTATTACTAAAGTCAGCTTTCTAAATCAGTAAAGAAAAAGCCCCATTTTTCAACGCTTTAGGGTTAGGCCCTCACCTCCCCCTCTTGCCTTTGTAGGAAAGGTTCTGCCAGCGTACCTGTGAAATCAGCTCCTCCGGGATGACAGATGCTGGGATAACTGGCTGGGGCTGGCTGCCCAGGAGCCCAGACCCCCGATCCCGTCCTGTGCGGATGACTCGAGTCTGTCTCCGGGAATCGCGAGCTCCAGCAGATGACCTCCCAGAGGAGCCTCCTCCACTCCCGCCCACTCCAGAACTCCAGCGGCTCCTGCACATGGGATGATTTGTGAACTTACAATCTTCAAACAACTCAAAGATATAAAGCTGAGTCACACTGTTATATGTTAGCTATTTAGTTAAAATTTGGGAATAAACTATAAAATAACTGTCTGATTTTATAACATGTAAATATAAATTTACTTTTAAGCAATAAATACAACATCCTTTCCATCTTTGTTCAAGACCTGCATACAGAGGAAGGCATGGCGGTGTTTCCCTGTGACTCAGGAGATAGAGAAGTCCAGCCTGGGCTACATACTGTGACCTTACCCAAAACAAAAGGGGTAGGGGCATGTCTGGGGACTTAGTTAAGCCCGTGAATAAACAGCAGAGTCCCCAGATTTTCTTAGCCAGCCAGCCTAGCTAGTAGGTGAGTCCCAATTCAGTGCCCTGCTGCAGGAACTACAGGAGAGTGACCATTAATACACACACACACACACACACACACACACACACACAGGGATGCACACACAACCACATCCATACCACAAACACCCACACATACGTGCAAAAAGTGGGAGAAACATACCAAGATTCGAAAAAATATATTAAGTAGAGTAGTCGCAGTCACCTGTGAGAGTGTCTAATGTCTGAACCTCATTCCTAATTTCATCTAAAAATATCCAGTTTGGTAAATAATCTTTGTGATCAATGAACACAAAAGAAAGGAATTGCTATTTCTACCAAGTGATTTCTGCCACTTTCCCTTAAGCAGGCACTAGGACCTGATGGGATAGACTGGGCTCACACATGTTCATCTCACACACGTCGCAGACTAAAACCATCAAGAGGTATGAACGCCAAGACAGAGGACCAGGGAAGAAAGTCCGCCTACAAAGGGATCTGTGTGTTTGCCTCTGGCACCAGGAGCTTCATTCACTGTAACGACACAGGAAGCTCTGCTCCAGGAACCCCTGCACTGAGGTGAGTCACCCACGACTCCAACTGTGGCTATAGGGATTGCCCATTCCATCTAACCTATCAGAATTCAAACTGAATATCTGCCCCATACCCACATTTCTCCTAAACGTGCTTTAGACAAAGATTAATGTTATGCTAAGCACATAGCACCGGGTAAGTACTGAATGTGTAATACCTTTTATCGATAATAGAGTTACAATTTTCTTAAATATTAAACTAAAACATAATGGAAAAGAGTGACTCTGCTCTGTAAAATTATCAAATCAATGCTACAATTCTAACCCAGCCATACAGCACTCAAGATTACACAAAAGGGCTGAAAATCACATAGTGTGCCCATAGCTTCACACCAAGTGTAGTCCAGATAATTTGTAAACTATATTTTTAAAGTACCTAGTTTTGTTTGTTTAAAGAAAAAGAGTCTGAGAAACTTCCCACTTAAGAGAAATGGAAAGAAAAATAAATATCACAGAATCCTACATGGCATGCTGGAAGTAAAATACCACATTAGATAAAACCGAGTATTGAAGAACTCAACAATAAGAGTGCTTCCCGTGCAAGCATGCAGAGCTGAGTTCAAAACCCAGCCTACATAAAAAGCTGGGTATGGTCCTATGTACAACGGTCAACCCAGGGATACGTGGGAAGAGGCAGGGCAACCACTGGGACTCCGTGGCTGCTAGCCTGGATGAACATAGGGCTCCATGTTCTGGAAAGAGACCCTGCCTCAAAGGAGTAAGGCAGAGAAAGGAGACAGCTGACAATCTCCTGTCTGGGCATATGCACAGGTGCAAGCACCAGCATACACATGCTCACACACCACATGTGATCCTCCACACCCTCAAACATCCGGTTTGTCAGAGTCCTGCTATGTACCACCTTTCCTACCTGGCCAGCTTCAACCTACAATTTCCAAGTATCTGCTTCACTTTTCAATCCAAAATCCATAGTAAATGATTAGTTCAGACGAAATCCACAAGGACTGTAGAGTCCAAGCCAGTGAAAGGCAGCTTATAGCCTACCTATGTATTAAATGACAACAGCAAAGACTTTTGACAGCCACAGCTCCTTTTTTAGCCTCACTATTAAGTAAGTTAACAAGTTAATTATAACTCTCTTCTCCCAGATAAATGAACTCTTACTTCCAACCTGGTTCAAAGTGAGTTAAGAAAAACAATAGATTTTTGAAACATCTCACGATATATACATTAAGTAATTATTAATGGGAGAAAACAGCAAGGCAGTCTTTAGTCCAAACTGCTGAACACAAAAACCAAAGGAAAAAAGGTCTTAAGATGACCAGTGAAAATAAACGACCACCTCTCAGATATCCTACTGACAGGGAAAAGAAACAGCGTGATTATCCCAAAGTCTTTCGAACACACACTGAAATGGAAACCATTTAGCTCAAAGTGAGCTAGCCAGATCTCTAGGGAAGAGAGGACAGGGTCCAGGAGGACGCTCTTGCTCCTACTCCACTATATCCTACTCAACGTTTGTGGTTAATGATATCCCTTTGCGAACTCAAGATCTGTCTGTCCTCAATTCTCAAGTGCCATACATTTCAAACTCTAAAGCGTGTTAACGGATGGATGAATAGGGAGAGAACAAATCAAAGAAAAGCACGTGCATACTTGACTGGAAAGTTTAGTTTTCAGAGTGACCTGTCACAATCTCACATTCCCATTGAACAGACCAGGTCTCTGCAAACCTGATGAAATCAGGCGTGTGAATGCCGCTTTGCCACACCGACCAGCAGCTCAATATGGTAAGGTGTCAGGGGTCAAGCAGGGAATGGTAGGGAAGAGTGGTCAACTGAGGGTCAGCTCAAACATGAGCAATTCTCTGCATTTCAAGTCTTAAAACTAGTCACAGTCCTCTTTGGAGGTTTTATCCAAAATCAAATGTGCTAGTCTATATTACTGTATCTGGGGCATGTTTCATCGGTAAATTCATAAAATTCCACCACTCTATTTGTCATTCTGTCATAGATATTATAACTACCTTAAACAGTTAAGAGCATTTAAATCAGGCAGACAATCTGAGCAACATAATTAACAGGTTATCAATACACATCAGCAAGCCTGTGAGCAAGTGCATGCACGCACACACACACACACCAAATATAATAATGTAAGTAATATAAGCCACTAGGCAGAAAGACATAAAAATTTAAAGGAGGGAAAGAAACTAATCAGAGGGAGTTCTTCCTTATAGTTAAATATAAAAAAAAGATGGAATTTTAAACTGCTAGCCAATGCTACTATAGTAACAACTAACACATGCAATCATCAAGGTATTAAAATCGATGTGCAGAAGCTTGAGGAGAAATCAAGATAGTCACATACTTGAAAATGTTTCTAGTTTTGGTTTTTTCCACAAAGTCCATGTGAATGACTAAGGGGGGAAGAGTGTTTGTACCAGGGGCATCATTTTCACCCAACAGCCAGAAGTAACCTCAGCCAGCCCAGCCCTGTGAGACCCATCAATATCCCATGCCACTGAAATGGGAAGGGAAGGACTGGGCTGTTCCCGCCCAACTGCCTGCTCTTGAGTCAATTTGAGTGAAAGGAGAAGCAGATCCAGACACCATGCACGTGCACTGTAAGAAGCTCCTTAACCACATCTGGGGCTAAGAAAACAGAAGGGCTAAGGAGCTGCCCTCACCAAGAGACTAAAGAAGCATGGCACTCAAATCCTACAGGGATCGCTACTGAATCCTCCTCCAGAGAAAGGATCCTAAAAGCACAACTGAGAAAATGGGGATGAGCTGTGGACCAAACTTTTTTTTTTTTTTCGAGACAGGGTTTCTCTGTAGCTTTGGTTCCTGTCCTGGAACTAGCTCTTGTAGACCAGGCTGGTCTCGAACTCACAGAGATCCACCTGCCTCTGCCTCCCAAGTGCTGAGATTAAAGGCGTGCGCCACCACCGCCCGGCTACCAAACAATCTTAAGTCCTTGCTTCAGAACTCTGCCCAAGGAAGAGCTGATGTGGGGAAGCTGAGTGGGAGGGTCCTGCTTGCTCTGCAGCCCAGACTGACCTCCAACCCCAGACCCTCCTTGCCTTGCTTGGCCTCTCAAGCTCTGGAGCTGTGAGGGTTTTAAAACCAAATTATTTCAGAAGTAAAAATAAATTAAAAACCTAAGATTAGGAATAAATGCCACTATAAAAGTGAAAACAAAACAAGATAAGCAGACTGTTTCTGTGAGGGTCACACCTAACTAGCTAGGCTTTGGGGGTCAACACAGAGGGGCTCTGAGGACTACTCAACCCCACTGTAAGTAACCAACAAGGAGCCATGCCAATAGACTTGCCATGCAGAATCTCAACTCAACGAAGAAATGTTTGTTGTTTGACATGTACTACAGATAACAGTTAATTTCCTAAATAACTGTATTCTTCCAGATTTAATAAATAAAATCATTTTGTTCTTGTATTATTTTCAGAATTCTTCAGCACGCATTATGTGAATAGGGCTAGCAACTGGACACAACTTACCCCAGAGTGTTGCCTGCCAGCCTGCCCAGAGTCTCAGAACCTGAGAGAAACCATGGGGAGTCACTTGTCCTGCCAGGCCTAGAAGTCCTCCCTGCCCCCGAGCTGCTATTCAGTTTTGACCTAGGAAAAATCAAGAGATGAACCTTCATAACACAGCCCAGGCTGCTGGGAAGATACCTCCAGGCTTCCCTGCACGAACCTCCTGTCCAGTGTCTGCCTGCCCAACAGGTACTCCTACCCAACTCCTGCCAGGTATGTATGCTGGCTACTCCTACTAAAATGTGTGCCAGGTGGCAGCTGCCCAACACTCACATTCCTTCCTCATAGAACCAGTTGTCAATTTTCAAATGGAAATGAATAATAAATAGTAAATTTTCTTTACATTTTAAAATCAACCATGTTTTTCTTGGAAATGATCAAATAGGAGCCGTATCTTGGGAAGCACCCTTTATTACACTGTAATTTTTACAGACCGAAATCTGAAGGGAAAAAAAAACTTGACAGCTTTCAAAGTGCGTTCCTTCATTTGTCCATAGCAATAAACATGACATAAGTCATTTCAGTCAGCCAGGCACACCGGCACGCACGGACGAACCTGTACTACCTTCTACTTGGGAAACCAGGGCAATAGGACATCTTGAGCATGATTCAAGACCAGCTTCAAATGTGGTACAAGACCTGGGCCATCTCCTACCCCAGCAGATCATTTTTTCTGTCATGCCTTTTTTTTTTTTAAATCGTTTGAGGATAATCAAGATCAGAAATGGGTTTTCTGAAATATTGTATTAAATACAAAATACAAGACAGAGATGTAGCTCCGTAGTAAAGTGCTTATTTACGATATACTATGCTCTAGGTTTGATCCTCAACACCATAAACACACACACATTTGCACATATGCAAAAAAAAAAAAAGTCTTACCCATCATTATTATCAGGTTTACCCAATTCCAGTCTGTCTGGTTGGACTGAAAAACCAATCCTACAAATTCTGCCATCCTAAAAGAAAAGAAAATATATAAAATTCTAAAAAAAGACATTAAAGTTTCAACTTACTCAGTAATCAGATTCTGCTTTCCATGATTGTCAGCTCAGAGGAATGGAAGCCCCTCCCTCCAGAGGAAGCCCACATCTGGGCTGAGGACCACAACAGCACAAAAGCCTGGGAACAGTACAGCCTGATGGGCTGCAGGGTCGGCACTGCCCAGTCCTCCTCCATACCTTCTGTTTCCTTGACTAAGGGAAGCATGAAGGCACAGGTGACTTCATTGCTTCACTTTCATTCCTCACCTCAAGAAGAAAGGCAGCGTGATTCGGTCCCACAACACACTGCTCAATAGTAGCCTGCTCCAGGACATTCAAAGGCGGGTGGCTAGGAAGAAGGAAAAAAAACATGCAAGTGAAATTGTTCTTAATTGAAAACAAAAAGAACTAATTCCTAAACATCCACCATAGTCACTGCAGTTGGGTAGTAAGCCAAACTGTTTACAAATCAGCGTTAACGGAAACTGTAACTTAATAAAAGATGTGGTGTCACAGCCTTTACTCCCATCATCTCTGTCTGTGAGTTCAAGGCCAGCCTGATCTACAGATCAAATTCAAAGACAGCCAGCCAGGGCTACATCGCAAACAAAGATTCTTAATCTAATCTAATTACTTTTTTAAAATTTATTTTATGTGCATTGGTGTAAGGGAGTCAGATCCCCTGGAACTGAGGTTAGACAGCTGTGAGCTGCCACATGGGTACTGGGAATTGAACCTGTGTCCTCTGGAAGAACAGCCAGTGCTCCTAACCACTGAGCCCAGTCCTCTAATCTAAATCTTAATCTAATAAAACCATAATAACCACATTAGACTACGGTATAAAAAAATGGACCCTTTTCCTAATAAAAGGCTACAGCTCCATTGGTAGGACAATTGCTTAGCACATTCAACCACAAAAAATTGCTAAACTTAAAACATTTTAAAATTCTTACCTGTTCAAATTGTACTTGTTCAGCTTCTCTGAAACTTCCCGCAACCTTGAAAAACAAACACCAAGTGTTAATAAAGTCTGGTACTGGTCCTGCATAAACAAGATGGCTCTGACAAACCTGCACCAGTCCCGGGACACACAGAGCAATCACAAGTGGGTGCTGCAATCCTTCCCCTTCCTAACCATCCACAACTCCACTATGACCATGCCAACCCCATTCCTAACCATCCACAGCTCCAGTGTTACCATGCCAACCCTGTCCCTAACCATCCACAACTCCACTATGACCATGCCAACCCTGTCCCTAACCATCCACAACTCCAGTGTCACCATGCCAACCCTGTCCCTAACCATCCGCATCTCCAGTATGACCATGCCAACCCTGTCCCTAACCATCCACAGCTCCAGTGTTACCATGCCAACCCTGTCTCTAACCATCCGCATCTCCAGTATGACCGTGCCAACCCTGTCCCTAACCATCCACAGCTCCAGTGTTACCATGCCAACCCTGTCCCTAACAGGTTATCCACAGCTCCAGTATTACCATGCTAACCCGTTTTCAGACAGGGACAAGGAGGCTTCTAGAGTTTTCATGACTGACAGCAGCAGCAAAGCTGGTCCCTGAGCAAATGCCTAATGGAAAACTCATTTATAAACCAGGTGTAGTGGAGCCCACGTTCAATAAAAACCAATCAAAAAATATGGAGAGGCCAGGAAGTGACACGCTCCTTTAATCCCAATACTTGGAAGGCAGAGGCAGGAGGATCTGTTGATCTAAGGTCTATCTGGTTTACAGAAGATTCCAGGACAGCCAGGAGCACATAGAGACTGTCTCCAAACACACATGCACAGCAGATGAGGAGCCAACATGAGCCTCTGGTATGCATACAGATGCACAATCCTCACAGGGCTACATAAGAGAGATAATAACTTGTGCTATACATTATAATTTGCCTGTTTCCCTCAAAGACACAGTCTGGAATTAATACAAAATGTTATCAGCCTAAGGGAGTAATTTTATAATGTACAATATAACCAAACAGAAATGTTCAAGAACTCATCTCTTCAATTGTTACCTACATAACTGTCCAGTCTTTTAAAACTTTCTTAGAAATAATTTTTCTATAGATAAACTGAGAATTTCAGAAAACACTATTAAAAATCAACAGGTCATAAATCAATAGAAGATCTATGAAACTGCTGATCTCTAAAAGTAAGGATGAAATCAAACTTTAACCACTTGTATAAGCTGCTTAGGGTTTAAAAAGCTTCCAGAAGAGGCTAAAGAGATGGCTTGAAGAGATGGCTTCTCTCCCAGCGGACCTGCACGGTGCTCACAGCCACCCCATGCCTTCCCGACCTCACGCCATGTGTACTCGCTACAGGCATACACAAACACAGGCAAGTACTCAGACAATAAAATAGGGAATTATGTGAAAGATTTTTAAATTAAAATAAAAGCCTACAGAGGTTGTTGCACCCATGGGTAATGTTCTAATTGCTGCAGTGAGTGACTAAGTTAGATGGAGGAGTCTGTCAACCTACCCTGCAAGTGCAGAGTAGCCGACTACTGGAGCACACCGTTGTCAAGCATGCACAATAACTAAGAAACAACCAAGGCATACCTGGTGGTTAAATTTTTCTGTTGGTGCTTTTATTTAAAACAAAAAACAAACAAACAAAAAAAACAAATACTGGTGAATTCTTTCTCACTACCAAAATTGTGGGTGCAATTTGTGCCATCACCCCTAAAAAAAATCCATCTCATTTTCCCAGCCCAGTGGTACATTTACTTCCTTTCTTTAACAATATGTCCCCTCGGTTCCAGGAGGGCGAGCTTTCCCCCTCAACTCCAATTTGCTCAATTAGAAGGCACATTCTGTTTCAAACAAGATTAAAAACAAGAATGGAATTCAGAGCTCTGAGGAGGCTAACTAGAAGATGAAGGCCAAATAGACAGAGCTGTGCTCCAGAGTGGCAGCAGCCTTCAGGAGACCTGATTGTACCAGACCCACCTTCACACAGACTTCCCCCACACCACAGTCACGACACACAGAAAGACACATTTGTTCACTAGCACAGAAACCAACTCTTTTCATTACCATGTCTTTTTCATTAGTTCAAAATATACAAACCAGCAGAGTGGGTCAAAACTTCTTTCAAAATTGGACAATAACGAAAATTTAAAATTAAATGTGTCAGTGATTTTAAACAGTATTTCTGGTAGATGCTTATGGGACTAAACTTAGCTTTGAGGATGTCAAAATGCCAGAAAATAATTTAATAACACATAAACTCAAGAACAAATTACAGACTACCAAAGACATAAAAAAATGATATCAGTTAAATTTTTTAATCTTAAAATTCACATTTTAAGACGGCCAGTGAAGCCGGGGCATGGTGGTGCACGCCTATAACCCCAGCACTCCGGAGACAGTCAGATACATCTTTGTAAACTCACTGGATTGGATTACAGTGAGTGCGAGGACAGCCAGAGACTGTGAGACCTTAGCTCAAAATACAAACAAAAATGGCCAGTGACACAGTTCAGAGGGAAGGGAGGGCACTTGCTACAGAAGCCTGATGCCGTGAGTTCAATCCCCGGCACCAACATAAAACCGAACAACACCAACTCCAAAGTTGTCCTGACTTCCACATACATGCCTTAGCGTGTAACCTGGACAAAAAAGGACAGGTCTCCACAGTCCAGTATCGTAGCACATGCTGGTAATTCCAGCCCCCAGGAGGCAGAGACAGGAGGCTCAAAACCAGCTTGAGACCAAACTAACCTGCATAGTGAGTTCCGGTGCAGCCAGAGGTGCAAAAGCAAGATAGTCACACAACAAATGAAACACTTGATGTTTTTTTAACCCGTAATTAAAGCTAGGTGAAGTATGGCTATGTTCTCAACACTCTCAGGAAGCCAGCCTGAGATACAGACTGAGTGCCAGGACAGCCTGAGTACATAAAAAGATCCCAATTCAAGGGAAAAAGGGGGGTAGGAACCCATAATTAGTGTCCTAGGTTCACCTGACATGCACACCAATTTGTGGAAGTAACACCGAGTGCACACTCAAGTCTGAGGGCTTCCCCCAGCTCGTCCACGCAGGTCCTCATCTATGTGAGGAAGGACCATTAGTCAGTCCTGGGCCTTTTCAGGCTCGGAATTCTTACAAATGCATAAAAAAGCAAATGTATCGGTGTATTAAACATATGCAATGTCAATGAAAAGCAGCATTTACTGGGGGCCATGAAAGGATTCAGCAGGTGAAGGAACATGCTAAGCTTGATGACCTGAATTGGATACCCAGAGCTCACACGATGGAAAAACGCCAGTTCCTTCAAGCTAATCCTCTGGCCTCCACAGGAATGCCATGACATGTGTGCACACACACAATAAATATTTTTTAATGAATGAAATAGCATCTAATATATCAAAATCATACTGATCTAAAAAATTTCATATACAAATAAATTTTACATAATCACCTAGAATCTTCCTCCAATTATCAACTTAATTCATTAACTCAATCCTAAAACATACATAACATGACAAGGAAACCTTCAGCACAGAGTGGGCTCTGCTTAGGAGCATCTGCCTCTCTCTACGGCCGAGCGCAGATCACAGGACCACATACCCACCCAGCAGACCCACTAAAACTGCTAGTGCACCAGCTTCCAATGCTTAAGGACACAAGCTAGACTTCTCACAGCAACAAAACAAAAGCAACATTTCTTTCTTAAAAAGCCAAATTTCACTCACAACTAAATATCTTAAACCTCAACTTAGTAGCAGACTCAACAGTAAGCCTGTGAGGTGGCGATGACACACAAAAAATGTGGAGGCGTGATGTTGATCTCTACTCTCCATACAGTACATGACACACGGACAAACATACCCACACATGCATGTTCAGTTTATTAAATCAAGCAAATAAATAATGAAAAATAAATACACAAATGCAAAAAAATAATAATAATTGCCCATCCTTCTCATGAACAATCACAGAAATCAACCAGAACCTCCTGGCTATGTACTTTCAAAATGCTTTTCAAAGGCCAGGCACGGGGACACACTCCTTTAATCCCAGCACCAGGCATGGGAACACATCCCTAATCCCAGCACCGGGGAGACGGAGGCAGGCAGATCTTAGAGTTGGAGCCAGCCAGGTCTAGATTACCAACTTCCAAGGCAGACAGTCAAGAAAAGCAGGTGGGCGTGTCGAGCAACTGAGCTCATATACTGTAGCAGCGAGCAGAGTGCCCTTCACTGCTTCCAGTTTGGAGACAGCCCACACAGAAAGACCACCCCTGCCCCAAGAAAGGCCATTTCCTCAGTGGCATGTATACTGATCAAAGTCTTCTAATCTCTCTTTGTTCGGTAACAGGCCTGTCCACATTTTCTCTCTTTGAATTGATCTGACATCATTCTAACTCTTTTACCTCCTTGCCTACCCACCCAAAGAGAACCGTGCTCAGTAGCAAACATCCGACATTACTCTCCAATGACCCCGAGTCACACAAATGAGGGCTTTTAGAGAAACTTCCATGCCACCCAACTAGGACTTAAACTTGCTCTAACACTTAGGAAGATGGCAAGTGCCAGGCTACCAAAGACTTTCACTTTACCAAGCAAATAATATAAGACACTCACCCTAGATGCATTCAAAATGAAAAAGAAGCTTCTAGTACTGTAAATACACTATATGATGCACGTTTCTAGTACTGTAAATACACTATATGATG
>NW_004949127.1:464863-476408 GCF_000317375.1 Microtus ochrogaster | reverse complement strand
GGGGGGACCTTCTATAACCTACAATAGAGAAATCAGTTCTTTCCGGAATCTAATTTCTATGGTTAGATATTCCTATTTAATGGTTCAGATTTAATGTCAGAGATAATATAAAATGAGACACAAATCCCGCACAACTGTGCATTTGAAAGACAGACGTCCCTGGGAGAGTGAGCTTCAAACACACAAAAATGAGTCATTTTTTTTAAACCGAAAATCAACCTTGCTATTTTTGGCTCCACTCAAAACAGGAAAAGGGAAGAAGACTCATGCCAGACGACAAGGGGAGATCTGGTGGAAAAGGACAAAGATGTAAATCCCGGTTCACCTCACTTCTTTATCCTCTCCCTGAGGTCAGAGCAGCTCCGGACGTTCTCCTCACCATGCACGCACCTCTGCCTCCAGCGTGCTGACATTAAAGGTGTGTGCCTCCGCTCTCAGCTTCACCTCATTTTAAACAGTAAACTATACTATTTATTCCTACACAGGAACCAAAGCATGTCAACAGCACAAGGTAGTCCAGCCACCCAGCCCCGCACAGAGCACACTGGCTTTCCTCGCACAAGCCCCATCCAGTCCCAATACCGACAGCCTCATTCCCAGGAAAGCCCCGCCAACTGCAGGTTGTGTACTCAAACCCTTCCAGGTCTGCTGTGAACTCTTATGGAAAGTCTCACAACTGACACTTCACAACATACTCTGACCCCTGACACAAACATAAACAGAAATAAAGTATGGTAACGAAACCCAACTACTCAATAGTACTAAGATACCTAGGAGACTGCACACCTGACCACAGTCAGAGCTGAAGAGCTGAGGAAGAACCACAGGCTGGCTTCTTGCTGCCCTGGGTAAGCTTTTGTCCGTGTTATGAGGGAAGACAGCAAAGAGAGTGCTCCGCTGCACACAATCCTGTCCACTACCACACACACACACACACACACACACACACACACACACGCACGCACGCACGCGCGCGCGCACGGCTTGCTTTAACCTCACAGATCTGAAGCAGCTTCTTGTCTGTTAAGTGGAAATTTAACCATCTGTCTGAAAGAGGTGCTTACAGAAGGATTAGAAGTGATTTTCTTACATATATTGGCGAGCCATTCACTCAAACATTCAATAGACAGCAGCTATTATCAATGCTGCAAACTCCTATTTTTCATCCCTGGAGTGTGTGCTACGTTGCAGCTTCTAATCTGCTCCAGTCTAACCTGAACCAGTGCCAAGCTAATAGTCTGGTGGGCAGGAATCTGAGGAGCCAAGGGATGGTCAGAATGAGATCCTGGAGACAAGAAGCTGCGCTATCAGTAACCCTCTGTCCTTACGCTTAGACTCTTCTCAGGAAGAGTGGGTTTGTGTTTGCTTGGTTGGTTCCCCCCACATAATGTTTCTAATCCTAGCTCAGAAGCAGACTATAACCCAACAGCCTTAGCTTGCCACAGTTCTTCAGATTACACTCAGGAACTGTTTTTTCCAACACACTCCCCCAGCCTAGCAGAGCAACTGTACCCCCAGAGTCGTCTGTAACTCGACTACTGGAAATCACCCACCTCAACTGCACACTAAGCCAAGCACTGTCCTAAGCCCCATGTACCTATTGCCTGTTTCCTCCACAGCCCACCTCACTGGTACTCTAGAAGGGAAGCCCCACACCATTAACTCCCAAGTCCTCAACAGCAGACACACAGAAAATGTTTACTGGCCACATGCTGATCCATGCCCCGGCTCTACACCCTACATGATTTCAAATTAGTGAAGACCTAGCTTGTTGCTTTATTTCTTTTTCAAAAACAATTTTATAAGTTTATTAATTTTATTTTATGTATGAGTGTTTTGTCTAAGTGTATGTCAGTGTACCACATGCACGCCTGGTGCCTAGGGAGGCCAGAAAAGGACAGGTAATAAATCCCCTAGAACTAGAGCAGATGGTTGTGAGCCATCCTGAAGACGCTGAGAATCACACCAAAATCCGTTGGAACACCATCATAAGTCCTTAACCACTGAACTCTCCAGCCCAACCTATCCCCTCATCAATAATAATTTAAAACACTCGTTAGGGGTACAGAGAGACAGCCCAATGGGTAACAACACTTACTCGGCAAACATGAGTTTAAATCCTCAGCAGTCACAGAGAGCCAAGCAGAGCAACATATGCCTGCTAATTCATGTAGGACAGACAGACACAAGTGGATGCTGGGAGTCTGCTGACCAACAGTTTAGCCAGCACACTTCAGGCTCAGTGAGAGACCCTGTCTTAGAGAAGTAAGGTGGAAGGCTATACCCTACCACACATCTTAGAACCAAAGGAACGGTAACCTGCGAGGTAACACTTTGGAGGATACAAGCTAGTTCAGCTGTTCTAGTTCGCAACAGCGAGTCCTTTTCTAGATAATGACAGTTAGTGCCCCCCACAAGAAAACACTCAGTACTGCTTCACAGGATGAGAAACTCTCAGTCTCGTCCACTCAGGGGTCAATCTCTCCTCCCACAATCTGGACTGTTCTTAGGGAAATGAGCCAAAGGGACCAAAGTGGAAGCAGGAAAAGGGAAAGAGCTCATTCAGACACAAGTCCCAGGTAAACACACACCTAGACTACTGCGTACAGATGTCTGCTTCCATGACCTGATCTGATAGTAAAGAGCTTTCCACCGTGAACTGCATGCACTGTCACCGGACACTTTCTGGTGGCAATAAATACATTATATTCTAGCTTCTAAACTGAACGAAATTATGAGCATTTGCAATAAAAATTACACACATCAAGCTCCATTGGTTTCTTGAGGCTCAAGAAATGCTCAGCAGTTAAGAGCACTTACTGCGGAGACCACCGCCTGCCCATTTACACTGGATTTCATCCCACAGGACCACACTGCCAGCTCAAAACTTTAAGCAGCCAAAGTGATTCTAACATTAACTAGGTCAAGGACTGGCTGCTCCGAACCATCATAAACATACAAAGAATTCTCTGAAACATTCATGAGCATAAAAGCCTGTGTAGAGCAATTACGAGCATGCTTCATCTCAGGAAACTGGTGTAGTCTCGGCCCTCAAAAACTCAGTCCACAGCCTTACTAAAGCTTCTTCTGCAAGACTGACAACAGCAATCTGATTAACCCTGCCCAATTCTTTGTTCCCCACTCTGAACCCGAACAGGACGCAGTCTAGTGAGATCTTAGGAAGCTGGAGACACTCATTTAAGAGCTCAGTGACCAAGTCTTCTCCAGATCTCTACCCCAGAACCATGGAGGAATACACAGACCAGACTTCCTCGGAAAGAACAATGACAACCATCATATTATTATTCTCTTTAGCTAAACAAAAATGCCCACTTTTCCCATCATTTAATCAATTGAACAGCACCCCATCCCCAGGATCTCACTATGTAGCTCTGGTTGTCCTGTACCTCACTATGTAGACCAGGCTAGCCTCACACTCACAGATTGGCCTGCCTCTCTCTGCCTCCCACCATGCCCAGCCTAAACAGATCTTTTTAAAGTAGTCAACATGAACAACAACACCCAACCTAAAGTTGTATTATTTTAGAATATTAAACATTTATAAAGCAAGATCATTCTTTTTTAAGACAATGCCTCAGACATCAAGGATGTCTTTGAATTCCTGTTGCTGCTCCCTCCTCCCCCACATGCTGGGATTAGGGGTACGTGCCACAAACGCAGCTCTAGCTGCATTCTTTAAAGCAAAATAATATTGAAGCAGACAGATCTTAGGCAGATCTTTTTCAGTTAAAATCAACCTGCCTTTATGAAGACCGCAAGGTATTTCCGTAAGTTTCCCTTCTCTAACATAAGTGGTTCTTGTTGGGCATCTTTTCCCACTAAAAAGGGCTACTCAGCCAGGCAACTGGTGGTGCACGCCTTTAATCCTCTGCCTCAGAAGACAGAGGCAGGCAGAGCTCTCGGGAGTTGGAGGACCAGCCTCGTCTACAAAGCAAGTTCTACTAGGACAGCCTGGGCTGCACAGAGAAACCATGTCTAGAAAGACAGACAGACAGACAGAAAGACAGAAAGACAGAAAGACAGAAAGACAGAAAGAGAAAAGGACCATTCAAGCAAGCTTATACTCAAACCACCAGGAACCTTAAACCCCTAAAGCAGAAAGCCTTCCTTCCTTCCTTCAGTATATTCCAGCATACAGAGCACATCAAGAAACAAGTGCAGCTTAACTGGACCAGAAATAGATCCCCCCCCCAACACTAACACTTATAGAGAATTCTAAGATTTGATGTCGTTTATGTAAATTTTCTTAGATATCATCTAAACACCGTCAGGGTAGAACACAGCTAGAAGAATAAACATTAGAATCAATCAACCCACCCATCTTCCTGTAATCAAATCATTATTATCTTGGAATAAGAATCTCTCCTCAGAAGTCTAAGCAAATTTGAAAATAAAATACAAGCAGATGATTGACAAAAACTGTAAAAAGAAATATCAATGTATTTATTTCATAGCTGTCAATCTCATTAACGGGAGGGCAGAGGACAGCCACGGGGCCACACTGTTTCACTTTACTTCACAAAGCTCAAAGCAATACCACAGAAGAAGTAAAGCACTCTCAACCAACAGAGGAGAAAACATGACAATACCTGCCCACCCGACACAGAAGAAAACCAAGTACTTCAGTAAAGGGTACTTAGACAAAATGTAAGCCTTGACTGCAATTCTTTTCAGCTTAAAGACTCCCAAAATTCCATCCTGAGCACAAAGAGTGCATTTTTAATGCTACCGAGCCTGTGTATACGAAGATGCTCCTTCCAGGAGGAAAATGTAGGGTTACTGGGCTAAAGAAGCTCCAAATCTCTTTGAAGACAACACCATGGCCAAGACCAACATGTATGCATAGGCAGACATTACCAGCAAGGACAACAAAAAAGCTGAAAGGGGTCACTTTATAAAAAAGAAAAAAATTAATCACAGTAGGTATGTGTATTTTGGGTGAAAAGAATAAATTCTATCTTCAAGACTATGCTAGTTTTATGTGTTTATCACCACTACCTCCAAAAAACTAAAATAGTAACATGAATTGTAAAGCTGTAAGAGAAAGCAAAAGAGTTAGAAAATTCAAGACATTTGAAACAGGACAGTAGGTGCTGTAACCCAGCTTTGAAAGAAAAACAATAATTCAGACTCACCAAGTTCCCAACAGTGATCAAGGCCTTATCTACAAAGCAGTAGAAAAATTAAAGACAGTATTTGCATTCAAAATGTGTACCTTAGGGCTGGAGAGATGGCTCAGAGGTTAAGAGCATTGCCTGCTCTTCCAAAGGTCCTGAGTTCAATTCCCAGCAACCACATGGTGGCTCACAACCATCTGTAATAAGGTCTGGTGCCCTCTTCTGGCCTGCAGGCACACACAGACAGACGATTGTATACATGATAACTAAATAAATATTTTAAAAAAAATGTGTACCTTATTACCAGATGCACTGGAAAGGCTGAGGTAGAAAGATCAAGTTCAAGGCCAGCCTGAGTTACATAGAGTCTATATCTCAAAAATCCTATGCAACTTCAAATACCTCTATTTTAAACGTTACTGGAGCAGGGTAAATGGCTCAGTGGTCTAAAAACACTTGATGGTCTTCCACAGGACCCAAGTTCAGTTCTCAGCATCTACTGTGGCTAGCTCAAGATTATTTCACCCTCTTCTGGCCTCCCAGGCACCCACACACATGGGGCATACATTCAGAAACACACATAAACAAATTAAAACACTAGTAAAAACAAAATCTTTTCTTAAAATGCTACTGAACATTAGGAATTCTCACGGAATTGTCTTAAAAGCCAGAATTGTGGCATGCATGAAATTCTCACAGGGTATTTTTATGTAAATTGTATTGGATTGTGGTCTTCCAGAGGACCACATGGTGCTCACACTACCTTCAGTCCCAGGGGATCCCAGCACACTTCTGGCCTCCCATAGGCACCAGGCACACAAGCAGTACACAGATAAATATAGAGGTAAAACTTTCATATGGAAAATTAAAACACTTTTAAATCTAAATTATATAGCTCAATAGGACACACAAGGCCCACAATTCGAGGAGCAGTGGGTCCATGAAGCCATGAGAAGTCCTAAATGCTTTCAGAGAAAGGAGGGCTTCCAGGCAGACATCACACAAATACAGCACCCAGAATGGAGAAGATGGGAATTCGTTATGGCTGTGAATTAGGGAGAGGACAAGGAGGGAGAAAAGGTCAGCACACACAGACATGCTGACCTTGCAGTCTACTTGAAACAAATCTAAAGGACTCGCTGCCTCGGCCTGCCTTCTCTTACTCGTCTACTCGTTATTAGCTTGGCAAGACTCTATAAAGTGGACAACAGACAGATGCTAACCACAATATCCCAATCTTAAAGGCCTGGCCTTTAAGCTAAATCACAGTTTTGATCTGAAACACTCAGAGGAATGGCTTAGTCCTTCCTCACATACCAAAAGCTAATAGTTATCTACATGTGTCTACACAAATACACTTTTAAATAATCTTTTAAATTTTTATTTCATGTATATGGGTATTCTGCCTGTGTATGTCTGTGCACTACTTGTGTGTCTGGTGCCACAGAGGCCAGAAGAAGGCACCAGATCCCATGGACCTGGAATTATGGATGCTTGTGAGCTGCCAAGTGGGTGCTGGGAATTGAACTGGGGTCCTCTGGAAAAGCCACTCCCAGTGCCCGTGAGTCTGGTCTGTGGGAGGTGGGAGAGGGTTACCAGCATGCATCTTCTCCCCGCCTGGAGCTGGATGCAGGGACCTAGTACAGTGACAGCTCTTACGATTACATTATTAAAACAGGACCACTGTTCGCTTCTGATGCCAGTGTGCTTTGCTCGGTTATGGCTTTCTCCAGCCTAAACTGCAGGGCATGTGTGTGTGGATTGGGGACTACTGGGTTATTATAGTGCTGCTACCCTGCTTTGTGCTTAGAAACTGGAAGCAGTTAGTCTTCAGCTGCCTCTGGTGTGCCACATGTTTCCAGTGTCTTCAAGTCCTTTTTCTTTAGACAGGTCTCACTGTAGTTCTGGATTATGCAGAACTTGTGGAGTGGACTAGGCTGGCATAGAGCTCACAGACTCCCAGAGCTAGGATTAATTGTGTGCGACCATGCCCTTCTCAATGCTTATTTTTCTTTTTTTCTTTTTTTTTAGCTTTTCGAGACAGGGTTTCTCTGTGGTTTTTTGGAGCCTGTCCTGGAACTAGCTCTTGTAGACCAGGCTGGTCTCGAACTCACAGAGATCCGCCTGCCTCTGCCTCCCGAGTGCTGGGATTAAAGGCCTGCGCCACCACCGCCCAGCTTCAATGCTTATTTTTCAATGGGATATACTGGCTAAGCATTGGATTAATCTTTGCTCTCTTCATTCAATAGTATAGTGGTTGTGCCCAGCACCCCTCCTCACCCCAGCCAGTCCCCACTTAGCATTTCCCTTTCTCTCAGCAGTAGTGAAGTAGAAATAGCAACAGAAGCTAATCCGTCCCGATTCTCCACTGCTTCAAATGTCTAAGGAAACTCTGCTATAATGAATTTTGTTCTAAACTAGCAAACATCCCTGCAATCCCACAACTACTCAGGAAGCAGAAGCAGGAGGACCACAAGTTCAAGGCCAGCCTGGGCTACACAGAACCGGTTGGGGGGGGGGGGGGGGACCTCACCACCTACCTATACAGCATCAGACATCAGACTCCTCTAAACAGCTCTGCTCAGCTATATTTATCCATACTTGAAAAGACCGCTATGAAGCAAGACTGTCTTCCCCCTTCAGGGTCTGTCAGTGCACAACAGTCACCTAAGAGGAACCTCTCTGGACTAGACTCCCACCGCCCTCTGGGTTTAAGAGGAAAAAAAAGAAAAAAACTGTATCAAACAGTAACTAAGGAAAGAAAATATATATACACACACACACACACAATATAACACTCACTGTAATTTCTTAGCCACCGTTTATTTTGGCTTCCAAGAAGTCTAAAAGCTGAGTTTACTTCATTGGACACTCCTATCATTGCCCATTTTGAACTCAGGGAAGCGCGAGAACCTGCCTGCGTCCTCAACTTACAATGCCAACAAGGTCTGGAAGACAGGGCTTCTTCTGACTTCAAACACATCAAATACAAAACAGCAAAGGGTGCTGTATGTGTGCCACAGCTACACAAAACTTACTGCAAGTTCAATTCATCTTCTATTAAATTAAAACCTCAAAAAACATTAAAAAAAACAACAGAATATGATCAATATCACTTAAAAACGGACTAAAATATCAGAACACTCTTTTAGGCAAAGCTACGGGTGCTGTCCATCTTATTATGGAGAGGGGGAAACATCACAGAAACTCATACATGATGGGCAAGATCTCTAAGCACTGGATTCCCCGGCCCTGCTTCTAATCAACTCTAAGGCCAGCAGGTGCCCTCCTTCTTTCCCATACTGGAGAGCTACATTTGTTACAAAGTAACAACCTATTGTACTGGACAGTTTTATGTCAACTTGACACAAGGTAGTCATCAGAAGAGAGACCCTTAACTGAGAAGACAGCTCCATAAGATCAGGCTGTGAGGCATTTTCTTAATTAGTGATTCATGTGGAAGGACTCAGCCCATTGTGGGTGGTGCAGACCCTGGACAGGTGGTTCTGGGTTCTGTAAGAAAGCCGGCTGAGCAAGCCATAGGAGCAAGTCAGAAAGCAGCACCCATCCATGGCCTCTGCATCAGCTTCTGCTCCAGGTCCCCGACCTGACTGCTGTTGATGATGAACTGTTATACACAGAGAAGAGAGGGAACAAGCCCTCTCCTCCACAACTGCTTTTTTCATCACAGGAGTAGAAACCCTGACTAGGACACCTACCCAAAGACATGCCTGGAGCTCTCCATTAGGAACCTACTGAATGCAAGTTTCTTTTGAACGCCCATCTCATACTCAATACCTAGGAGAATGCCTGCTACACAGATAGCACAAAAAAACCAAATAACTGAACACAGTCACAGTGAAGCCATCATCTCAGATCAGATGTCTCTGAATAGAAAAGCATTCAGTCCTACAGCTGATCAATCAAACAGATTAAGTCAAGTACCTCTCATCTGAAAAAGAAAAATACTATTTGCACAGAAATCACACAAAATAAATACTAACCACTGGTCCACACTTCCTCAGTGAGACACCTGACTCCAACACCAGTGATGTCAAAGAAAGACGCCTGCATTTTGACCTCCATGCCATGGAGAGCCTCTATGATGGCCCACTGTCAAGTCCAATACTTCCATCTCAAATTATTAGGCTTACTATAAATGATATTTCACAAGGTATGCTATGCACATGCAATAAATATCAAACTGTCAGTGCTTCAATATTCAAATGCATGATATCAACCCTTCCATGGTATCCAACTCTTTCTGAATAATTAATTTTACTAGTATTATCTACCATCTTTCTAAACGGTGGTTTAAGAAATAAATTCTTTCCAGCAGCTCAGGAGGCAGAGCAGGCAGATCTCTGAGTTCGAGGCCGGCCTGGTTTACAGAGCTAGTTCCAGGAGAGCCAAGGCTAAAGAGAAACCCTGTCTCAAAACAGCAACAATACTAAGTTCTTAGTTAGATGTAGTTGTCACCCAGCATTTAAATTACTCTCTCCAGGAAGATGAGCTAGACTCAGGACAAGATTCTCCAAAGGAGAACGAGGCCTAAGTGACTGTGGCAGGGCCCTAAGGTTAAGTCAGACACAAAAGCCACCCCTCCCCCCCAGCTGAGTCTTTCAAACTTAGAGCTGCTATGTAACGAGTCTAGTTCCCTTGAAGCCTTCAGGCTGAAGACACGTGTTCTATAGAGCCACCAATGAGATTCTTCAACAAACTTCCTCTGAGCAGGGCACTGGTGGCACATGCCTTTAATCCCAGCACTCGGGAGGCAGGGGCAGGCGGATCTCTGTGAGTTTGAGGCCAGCCTGGTCTACAAGAGCTAGTTCCGGGACAGGCACCAAAGCTACAGAGAAACCCTGTCTCGAAAAACCAAAAAAAAAAAAAAAAAAAACCAAACTTCCTCAGGCCAGTACTTAAGGGTAGCTGCAAAGGGAGGAGACAAGACAGTGAGGCAAGCAGCTGAGCTCTGCAAACCCCGCGCAGACAGCGCTAACAAACGATCTGTGTTGTTTCTACCTAAGTGTGGGGTGAGTAATGAGACCCAGTCAACAGAAACCAAGTACGATGATCAAAGAAACTGGGAATTTCCTCTGGCTCGTTCCCACTGCCTATGAATGAAGCTGCAGCTATGCTTTGGACACCTTCCTGTAAATTGAGCTATATTAAAAACAAAACCAGGGACTGAGAGGGTGGAGTTCAGTATCCAGCACACAGCACTTGCCAGAGGCACAGGAGGCCCTCAGCACCATCCCTGCACTGCCAGGACAAACCAGAAGAAACCTTTCCCTTCTACACTTGTGGACCTCCTTATACATTTACTCCAAAAAAAAAAAACCTTTTCAAATTCCTTCATCCACAAACTCAATTGAAGAGTAAATCTTTGCTCAAAATAAAACCATTCCTTAAAGAGCACCAAGGGCAACCAGAAAGCCTCCCTGCCACACCCTGGTAACTACGCACAGCACTGACGAGCAAATTGCAGGCACACGTGGTGACACACTCCTCAAACCGTCTCATTTCCTCACCCTAATGGGATGCTGCAAAGACATCAAAGCTGACAAGACCAAAACCTTGATCACTGAGCATCTCTTGGAAAACCATCTCTAAACACCTTCCAGTCCAACAAGTACCAACTAGACTCAGAGGTCAGTGTAAGAGGTCATCACGCTGTAACACAGTCCAGTGCAAATATTTACAAAGTAAAACTGTCAATCACACAAAGTTAAGTATTTCACCACCAGGTCTAGGAAAATATTGGGAATGCATCCTAACACACCACGGAAACAGAAACTATTATAATATATAGCTCAGTTCCAAGTTAACGAGGCCAGTGCGCTGACACCCTGTAATGCCAAGTGGGAAGGCTGGGGCAGGACGTCAGGATTCTCAAGATAAGCATGAGACCTGCCTCGTCTTTATTATTTTTAAAGGGGATGTTTCTAAGATTCTGTGTGCATGAGTGAGCATATGCATGTGTGTGTATTTTCCCCATGAGAAAGTACCGACCTTCATGAACATGTGTTTGGAGACCACATGTTCCTCTCCTCCCTCCCTCCCCCGCCCCTTGGCCTCACTGACCTCGTGGGTCCTGGGATTTTACAACCATGGTCCCCATGCTCAGTTTTTTTAGTTTTCGGTTTTCAGGACACACACTCAGCTTTATACTTGGGTGCTGGGGACAGAATTTAGCACATCCAGCAAGCAATTTACCACCTGAGCTATCTCTAGTCCTGAGACTCAGATTCTTAAAACACAAGTTCAAGTTCATGAGAACTGAAAATGTGGAGCATCAGAATAGGATGGTCAGGGCTGGAGAGATGGCTCAGAGGTTAAGAGCACTGGCTGCTCTTCCAAAGGTCCTGAGTTCAATTCCCAGCAACCACATGGTGGCTCACAACCAT
>NW_004949127.1:461628-464582 GCF_000317375.1 Microtus ochrogaster | reverse complement strand
TTCCAAAGGTCCTGAGTTCAATTCCCGGCAACCACATGGTGGCTCACAACCATCTGTAATGAGGTCTGGTGCCCTCTTCTGGCCTACAGACAGAATGTTGTATACATAATAAACAAATATTTAAAAAAAAATGTCTCCATGAAGCCAGATGATGGTGGCACACATCTTTACTCCCAGCACTCAGGAAGCAGAGGCAGAGGGATCTGAGTTCAGTCTTATCAACAGAGTGAGTTCCAGGACAGGCTCCAAAGCTACACGGAGAAACTCCGCCTCCTAAATAAATAAATAGGTCTCCATGATAAAAATTCAAATGAAAACTGTTTTGAAAACTGTTTTATATAGACATTATAAGGCAAGTAGGAAAATGTGAGTATACACTATTTACTGGATGACTATCAATTTTCAATTCTAAGGTATAAAAATGGCAAAATGGTTGTAAAGAAAAAAGATCCACATATAGGGATGAAGTATCGTGACTGTAAGTCTCAAACAACTCAGTAAAGTGCTAAGAAATATAGATGCACACACTGAAAACACGGCAGACATTTAACAGCCTACAAGATGAGTATCACAATCTATTGGCTAGTTTCGAATTTGTCTGCATGTTATTTTGGAAATGCTCATAGCTGAACGCTGGAAACATTCATTCATTCATTCATTTATAAAATAGAAGGTCTGACCCCAGTCCAAGCTGGCATTAAACTTGCATCAGCGTCTCAGCCTCCTTAGGGCTGAGATTACAAGCTACAGGTGTGTGTGTTACTACACCTAACTAGAAACCATCAAAACCAGAAATCATTATCACTGAAATGACAGATCCACAAAGAGAAGGGGCATGGGTTGGAAACACCTTCCTTCTCCATTCCACATAAAGAAGGACAGAAAGGTTTGTCTTTTAAAAAAGAGGAGGAGACAACGACAGTAAGATGCCTTGGCAGGCTGGACAGTGGCAGCGCACACCTTTAATCCCAGCACTCGGGAGGCAGGGGCAGGCGGATCTCTGTGAGTTTGAGGCCAATCTGGTCTACAAGAACTAGTTCCAGGACAGGCTCCAAAGTTACAAGGAAATCCTGTCTCGAAAAAAACCAAAAAACAAGATAGCTCAGCAGGTTAAAAAAGAAAAAACCCAACACTTGCTGCATTCTTTTCAGAATTCAATCAGAAGAACTTAAAGAGCCCAACCTATGTCAAAGTGGGAGGAGGCGAGCACTGACTCCACAGTGCCTGGAACCGCATGTGGCGCATATACACACGCATATACCCTCTACCACCACACAGAAATAATACAGTTTTTAATCTAAAGTCTGAGTTCTTTTTTTTTTCTGAAAATCGGGTTCTGCTATGGGTCTCAGAACTTGCAGAATAGGCCCAAAGTTCCATCCCCACAATTAATGGCCCTCAATCCTATTCTTTGTGGTTTTGGTTTTGGTTTAAGACTATTTCTCTACATAACCCTGGAAGTCCTGGAACTCTTTTTGTAGACCAAGTTGAACTTGAACTCACAGAGATCACTTGCCTCTACCTCAGAGTGCTGGGATTAAAGGCCTGAGCCACCTAGTCCAGCTAATACTCTTTTTTATTTTTTCTCACGGTGCCTAGAAAGTTCTCGGGTTTTCACCGCCCTGCCCTGCAGCCCACAGCACCTCCATCAACGCCTTGGCTACCACCTATTCACTGTCCCACTCTCATTCTCAAGAACTCAGGGAACCTTCCTGCCTTCTCTGCTGAAGAATCCTGCACACACCCTACAGCCAACTTAGCCTGTTGGTGGCTGTCATTCCCACGACATCCAGGTTAGTGCTGACATGCAGCAGAGCCCCACAATCCTGCTAAGTTAAATGACACGCTCCTCTTTAAAGAAAAGACTTTAATATATGCACCCTCACACACGAGGTGTGGGAAAATACTAGTGAACAACAGCATCTGCAGCTCTACCGCTGTGTGCGCACACCCAAATGGAAGAAGCCGGAGGCCAGGGCCAACACCTGGTTGTCACTGTCCGCTAACTTCAACTCTCCAGCACTCCACATGGAGGCAGGAGGAGCTCTCTCTTTCAGGTTTTTTTCTTTCAAGACAAAGGTTTCTTTGTGTAGTCAGGGCTGTCAGGCTGAGTTGGCCTTGAACGGAGAGATTCACAGGCCTCTGCCTTTAAGGAAGATCTCGAGTTTGAGGCCTGAGAGTGAGGACGGTGTCTAAATAAATAAATAAGTCGGGCCAGGTGTAGAGGCGCACACCTTTCGGTGGAGGCAGGCAATCTATGTGAGACTGGGGCTAGTCAGGCCTGCATAATGAGTCTGAGGACAGCCAGAGCTCAAGGGGGAAAGGTAAATGAAATAGATGCAGAGGAATGGGGAGATGCATCCTGACCATCTCACCTCTCCTTGGGGCCTTAGGAAACAGTGTAACAGGCAATTCTACAGTCCTTAAAAGACCGCATGGATGTCCACAACCCTGATGTATTGCTCACAGCACACTAATAACAAGTCAGCTGACTCTCGCTCTCGCTTTACATTTCTCTGGGCAGCCATTTCTGTCTGCAGCACCTGCTAATGCCATCAGGCCAATGCCTACAGAGAGCACAAGCTCAAGCATCCCCACAGCCCTGGCCAGCGCCCATCTCCACTCTTCCAGTATGGAGTCTGAGCACTAAGAAGCAACAACCAATTTCAAATGCAATGAGCCTCATAGTGTTCACAAACAAAAACACTGTCTATATGTAAAGTGTTCTCTCACACAGTAAGAGTTCTGAGCTACAATTAAAATTCGATTATCATGCCAGTACTCTGGAAGCTTACCTAGGTTATTATACAGCAAGACCCTATCTCGATTCAACAATAAATCAAACACAAAATTTCCTGTTCCAGGCCGGGCGATGGTGGCGCACGCCTTTAATCCCAGCACTCGGGAGGCAGAGGCAGGCGGATCTCTGTGAGTTCGAGACCAGCCTGGTCTAC
>NW_004949127.1:458573-461528 GCF_000317375.1 Microtus ochrogaster | reverse complement strand
AGACCAGCCTGGTCTACAGAGCTAGTTCCAGGACAGGCTCCAAAGCCACAGAGAAACCCTGTCTCGAAAAACCAAAAAAAAAAAAAAAAAATTTCTGTTCCACAGGATTAACAATTCTCAAAAATACAAAAAAGGAAAAAATGTAATTGCATTTATTTATTGGGGGGCAGGCACGTGTGCTGTTGCCCAAGCATGGAGGTCAGAGGACAGATAGTTTGCAGAGTCTGCTCTCTCCCTCCACCACGTGGTTTCCAGGGATAGAACTCAGGTCATCAGGCTTGGCAGCAAGCACCTTTACCTGCGGAACCATCTTACCAGCTCAAGAAAATGTTATTTTCTACTGCTGGTACCTGGACAAAATGCAAAAACAAACAAACCACACAGCATTTTTACAACTCTTGCAAGTTCTTACCAATCTGTAATTGTTCCAAATAAGAAAAATGACTCACAGCACAGCCCTCCTGGCCCCCAGCACAGACCCGAAGCCGCTCCTTGAAGCATCTAGTCTAGGCCCCTTACTCTTCTTCAGGAGTTCTTGGTGGCTCAGGAAAACCTCCCACACTTAACACAATGAGCAGAGCACGCTGGTCTGTGGCCACTCCTGGACGTGCCTGTTTGCACAAGAGGCAAAGGAAAGGTCGTCCTCCTGTCCAGAGGCCTGCAGCTAGCCCTCACCATCTGCAGCAGGCCCAGCCCAGATTCCCCACACACAAACTGTGACTGTGACCTTTGAAGCGCTGCCAGAGCTTTAAGTGTCCCTCTCTGTGCCTTCTAGTTCTGGGGGAGACTAATATTTATATAATTTAACCTGATTTCTTTTTAATTTCATGGTTAAAAACAAAAGTGAACAAAGTACTGACTCTTGCATCCTGTTTTTTCCAGGGAGTGTGGACGCAGACAGACACACAAATATTCCCCTATTAAAATCTCGGGGGTGGCTCACACCTTTAATTCCAGCACTCAAAAGGTAGAGGCAGGTGGATCTGAGTTTGAGGCCAGTCAGAGAAACCCAATGGGGGGGTGGTTGACAACGACAACACAGTCAAACACCCTGGCAGCTGAGAACCGAAGTGCAGGAGGAAGAACGCAAGGAGCAATGAAGACCGGGGAATTTCTGTACTTCCTGCTTGTTGTCACCAACTAATCTTCTTTCCAGGGCTAAGCAAGGGACCCAGACAAGAATTCTACCATGAAAGTGCACCCCTCTCCTGAAGCAAGTTAGACAAGGATAGCTAAGAGCCTTCCAGTGGTCTTCTTGCTTTGGCTAACCTAGCCATATGGTCAGCAGGTACTGTGAGAAAGAGTACCACAGTAAATCAACAATTCTGTACCTAAATGCCAGAGGAAACGACTTACCACAACTAGACTAGCTTATGCTACTTACAGGGCATTCTTGAGGAGGAGGCATCTTTCCATGTCAGGTGTTAGGGACACAGCACACACATACAAGCCAAGCCTTCCCCACCACGAGCCCATGTTGCTCCCTCTCAAGACATCAGAGAGGTCGGCAGAAGGATCACTCACACCTGTAATCCAGCAACAGGGAGGCTGCGGCCAGCAGGAGGGTGGAGGGTTCAAGGGCTAGCCTAGACTACACAACAAGATCCTATTTATAAAACCACAACCAAAGTAAAATGAAACGACTACCATCTGCAAAAGGAGGGCGGCAGCTTCATGGTGACTAGAAAGAGTTCACAGTTTCTGAAGCTGAGGCCACAGAGAGATACCCACCCCAAAAAAGGCAATACCCTGACACTCAAGAGCTTTGTCAAACCACAACTACTCTGGAAGTGTGTGTGTCAGTGAACCACCTACTGATTCCCACCTGCAGACAAATGTCAGCTCTCAGAAGTCACAGGAAGGGGAGCAGCTAGCAGCAGGGTCAACAGGCATCACCTCTACCCTGGGTCTGCAATCCCTTGGCAGTGACTGCTTCCTAACAGGGAACCTGAAGAGCCTGTTGCAGCAATCCGAGCTCATCCCCTGCTGCTGAATACAGAAGACAGTGTTCCTATAGAACCCAAGAAAAGTCACCCTGTCCACAGCACTAACCCCCCTCCCTCCCTCAGTGACTCTCTAATCCCCATGCACTCACCTGGCAAAAGAATACAATCATTTTATGAAGGGAGTCAATGTGTTTCTTAACGATACAAATTTAGCAGGACGCTGGTGTCACATTCCTTTAATCCCAGCACTTATGAAGCAGAGGCAAATCTCTGTGAGTTCAAAGGCAGCCCGGTCTAAAGAGTGAGTTCCAGGACAGCTAGAGCTACACAGAGATACCTTATCTCAGTGAAGAAGAAAAAAAAAAAAAAAAAGATGAAAATTTACCTTTAAACACCACTAGAAACAAAAGTACATTAAGAAAAAGTACGGGGTGGGGGATGCCTGGAGAGATGGCTCAGTGGTTAAGAGCACTAACTGCTCTTCCAGAGGACCTGGTTTCAAGTCCTAACACCCACATGGCAGCTCACAACTGTATGTAACTCCAAGATCTAACATCCTCACACGGACATACATGTAGCAAAACTCAAATGCAAATAAAATAAAAATAAATTTTAAAAAAAAAAGAAAGAAAAGGTATGGTGGGAAAGCAGTGGCGCAGGCTTTTATAACTCCTTTATATCTGAGTTCAAGGCAAAGCCACCAACTAGGAACTCAGCTACAACCTGACCTTCCTTCTCCCAGTCTTTCACCACTCAAGACATTCAACTACATCTAATCTACATGGGAAGTAGAGAGTAGAAAAAGACAAGATCTCCTGAGTGAATTGGGAGCATTGGGACCTTGGGGGAAGGTTGAAGAGGGGAGAGGAGAAGCAGGGAGGGGAGCAGAGAAAACTATAGAGCTCAATAAATATCAATAAAGGGGCTGGAGAGATGGCTCAGTGGTTAAGAGCATTGCCTGCTCTTCCAAAGGTCCTGAGTTCAATTCCCTGCAACCACATGGTGGCTC
>NW_004949127.1:456983-458473 GCF_000317375.1 Microtus ochrogaster | reverse complement strand
GGTTAAGAGCATTGCCTGCTCTTCCAAAGGTCCTGAGTTCAATTCCCTGCAACCACATGGTGGCTCACAACCATCTGTAAAGAGGTCTGCTACCCTCTTCTGGCCTGCAGACATGCACACAGACAGAATATTGTATACTAAATAAATAAATATAAAAAAATAAATAAATATCAATAAAAAATGTATAAAAAATAAAAATTAGTTAATTTAAGATGTATTTAAGATGTAAGAGCTAGCTAGAAATAACGCTTAAACTATTGGCCAAACAGTATTGCAATTAAAAAAAAAAAGGCGTTCAACTACCCTACTGTACTGTCTCCTTTCTCAGCATTCCCCATCAAATGAACTTCCTAATCTCAAACTTAACTTTTTCCTTAGGACTTAGAAACTCCAACCTCCACTTCTCAAATCGCAGCAAGCAGGCTGCCATGAACACTACCACAGATGAACCCCACCTTCCTTCCTTCTTAATGATAATGAGTCCTGGAGAGGCCATTGCAGATCACCCCAGGAGTTCCAGGTTTGGTTTGGGGTGTTAATCTTTGTTTGGCCAGGGTTTTCTGGACGGTGTACAGGCAGAATTGCCAACAGTCTCACTACAGCCCAGGTTAGCCTGGAATCATGACCATCTTGCTGCCCCAGTGCTGTACGGAAGACATGAGCTACCAAGTCTACCTTAATATTGGTGGATTAATAATCCAGGTGAAGACGTGGTACAACTCCTCAACCTAATCTGAATGCAGCTTATACTGGAGCAGAGGCAATTTCTCAAAATGGGTGGGCTCTCAATACCTCTGATCCTGTACTAAAAAGATGTGGCCCAAACTTACGCTGGCTTCGGCAGCACATATACTAAAAAACGGCCCAAACTAATGGATGAAAAACACACTTACTGATTCACTCAGTTTTGTAAGCAATGATCTAGAATAAAATAATTACAGTCAATTGAATTCTATCTAACATCTTTATACAAAATGTATAATTAAATTTTTTAGCTATGTTTTCCCAGCACGTGTCTCTGTGCACCATGTTCATGCCTAAGGCTTGAAGAGGCCAGAAGAGGGCATTTGATCCTCTGCTACTACAGGAGGTAAAGATGCTCTGAGCCACCATGTGGGTGCTGGGAATCCATAGCTCTGCTAAAATAGCTCGTGCTGGTAACAGCTGAGCCACCTCGCCAGCCCCAAACACGTAACTTTAATAAGAAAACTTGCTATCAAAAATGTAATTTTTAGGAGTGTTTTTTCTATAAAAACTACTATAACAAACTAAAGTCAAGAAAAAAAAATCAAGGATAAAACTAAATAACAACAAACATTCATATACAAAGAGTGTGCATAGGCCTCAGTTTAATCCCCATCACCACAAAACAGGACACACTAAACTACAGAGAGGGAGGGAATCAAAATAAGAGCTGTGACTTTTTCTATTCTGTTTTCCAGATTTTTTTTTAAAATATTTATTTATTTATTTATTTATTTATTTATTTA
>NW_004949127.1:456174-456736 GCF_000317375.1 Microtus ochrogaster | reverse complement strand
ACAATGCTCTTAACCGCTGAGCCATCTCTCCAGCCCCAGATTTTTTTTAAATAATTTTCTTTTATAGCGAGGAAATTCTTAAAAACACAGGAACAGAAAAAAAGCCGAAAATTTAAGTCAGACTTAAAATTGTGGTGTACCCACACAAGGAATACTACTCTTACAGATTACTGTAAAGAAGAATCTACTATGCGCGTTAACCCAGAGCATCAGAAAAACAAGGTGTATGATCCTCAAGACTCCATCTTTATGCTAAGAAATGAGTCAACAGAAGATCTGTCAACGGTGAGGAGACTGAGAAGACAGGTGCACCAGGCAAACTTCAGAGTGATGGAATATTCTGTCTCAACATCCCATGTGTACACGTGAAACAGGTAAGTTACTCTGTATGTAAAATAGGACTCCAAAAAGATGAGGACACAAGGCTGGGGGTGATGGCTGACTTTAACCCAACACTCAGGACACACAGGCAGGCAGGTAGAGCTCTATAAAATTGAGACCACCCGCCGGGCGGTGGTGGCGCACATCTTTTATCCCAGCACTCGGGAGGCAGAGGCAGGCA
>NW_004949127.1:447789-456074 GCF_000317375.1 Microtus ochrogaster | reverse complement strand
GAGTTCGAGACCAGCCTGGTCTACAGAGCTAGTTCCAGGACAGGCTCCAAAGCCACAGAGGAACCCTGTCTCGGAAAACCAAAAAAAAAAAAAAAAATTGAGACCACCCTGATCTACAGAGTACCAGGCCAGCTAAGGCTACACAGTGAGACTGTCTCAAAGCAAAAGTAAAAAACAGTAACTAAATGATGTTTCAGTATCATGAACTGCACCACCTGACAGTGAACATGGTATCTCTATGTAATACATTACACATAAGCAAGACAGCATCAGATGGTGTCGCTTTACTACCCTATCAAGAATGCAAACACCACAAAAAGTCTGAGAATTTACCATACTAGAGTTGTATTACTATTACATTGGCAAGAATAAACCATGAAATGCCTTATTAAAGAATAATTTCTAAGACCTTATTTAATACTCTCACCTCTAAATACTAACTTAGAAAAATGTCATTAACTTTTCACAGTTTACTCTTCGATGTATTCCCACAGAAAAAATCCTTTCATTCCAAGCCTCTTACCCAACAGTGTCGTCACATGACAATTACAGACAATTGGGGAAGATGCCCTCCTGAATGAGCTGAGAGGCTGGGGGTGGAGCTCAATGGTAGTCCACACCCTAGAAGGACCAGGTTCCACCCTCAGCACTGACACAGACAATTACAATCCCAAACTGTCAGAACACAAAGGTTCCAGTACGGAACAGCGTAGGTGAGAGGCAGAGGAAGATCCCAGTTTAAGGGTTACACGGTAAATTCCAGGTTGGTCTAGACTACCCATAGAGACTAGGTCAAAACAGAAACCCCCGCTGTGTCCCATGTGCAGCTCAAAGATGTTTTCTCTTGAGAAGGTCAGGTTAAAAGCGGTTGTGCTGGCACACACCTTTAATCCCAGCATGATGGAGGCCAAGGTGAGCATCTAGGGCCATAAACACAGCACACAATGTAATCCTAGGGTCTTTATGATTCAGCTGATTTACACACTTGTGACACACACTCTCTCACACACACAAGTTCAAGCACATCCAAATAACTATTTTAATTTTAAAAAAAAATCTTTGTGACAGGACAGGAGCAGTGGGGCTGTGATTGGCATAAGCTGGTCAGAGTTAGAACTGCTGAGACCGGGGGATAAGTACCTAGTGTACTGGTGTTTGGTTTACTCTTTTCTCTACTTCTGCAGATGTTGAAATCTTCCAAAACACTTTTTTTTATTTTTTTTTTTTTTGGATTTTTGAGACAGGGTTTCTCTGTACCTTTGGAGTCTGTCCTGAAACTAGCTCTGTAGACCAGGCTGGACTCAAACTCAGAAATCCACCTGTCTCTGCCTCCCTAGTGCTGGGATTAAAGGTGTGTGCCACCACCGCCTGGCTCCGAAAGGCTTTTAAATTCTAATATTCAGGGGAAATTTTTAAAACCTGGTAAAAACAATAACAAAAAAAAAATCAAAGATTCATAATCAGAACAAGCCAAGGAAAAATTTATTTTTAGAATGGCAAGGCATCAAGTCAAAATAAAATCAAACAAACAAAAAGTGGTAACTACAGTTTTCTCTCAGGCAAAAAGGATAACAAGTACATCCTGCTGCAACGTAAAACTGCACACAACATAAAACACATGCGCACGCGCGTGCACCTTTTGATTGTAGGCCCCCAATGACTAAGCCTAGTTATGAATGATGTCCAACACAAAATTATAAACTTAACTTTTAAAAATATTGGGACTGTTTAAAGATTTATTTTGTCATTGTTGAAAACTCTGCATACCCATGCGCCTATGGGGATGTGTTCCCTTGAGTGTGGTGCCCTCAGAGGCCAGGAGAGGATCCCTAGGACGCTCAAGTAAGACTCCTGCATGTGTGCTGAGAACGCCAGTCCTCTCTACAAGAGCAGTGCATGCTCTTAGCCACCGAGCCATCTCTTTGTTCCTACTTTTGGTAACCTGATGGTGGTTTTCAAGGGTGAACTTCATAGATGACTGTCTCAGGTGCCATGCTGCAATGTCAAGAAGCTGGGAATGCCCGAGAGATGTGAGAGGCTGGAGAGGCAGCTCAGCCGGGGCAGTGCTTGCCTAGATGCTTGAGGAAAACTAGGTACAGCTTACGTCTTTTACGCCTGTAACCTGAGAGTAATCTAGAGGCAAGATACTGTATTCAAGGTCATCCCTAACTACTTAGTGAGTTTGAGAGTGGAATAAAGAGACTGTCTCAAAAAGGAGGGGACGAGTCCATCTGGGCTGGTATGCACTTGTAATCCCAGAAGCAAAAGGATAAAGCATTAAAGGCCAGAGGGAAAGACATACAGACGGATACTCTGTCTCAAAACAAAGATGGTGTTCAGAGACACCTCCCCTCACCCCAGTGGTTTAATCCAAAGACTCAGAAGGCAAAGGCAGGGGGATCTCTATGAGCCGCAAGCCAGACAAGGCTGTACAGTGAGACCAACTATATTTCCCTGTAGTCTGTTCCCCAGATAAGGTAACTGCTAAGAAAAACCCAGGTCCCCACCTCCAGGACCGCTCCATGCTGCACTCCCCTTCACTAGTGTCTGTGCCAGGTCTATGATTTAGTGACTAACTTCCTGACTTGTAAAATTTGCCCATTTGTCTTTTCAACTTCTTGTTGGGCTAGTCTACACGCTTTTCAATCTTTTCTGAAGCAACTGCCTTTAATCCATTTATTACACATGACTGCCCCTTCCCACTGTTTCTACTATCGTTTTAGATGACAATCTCAGTAATCAGAGAGATTTCCTGCTAACCATGCCTGGCCCAACACTCGGGCGTTGTTTCTGGTGGGGCTTGGGGCAGGGACCGCTGAGATTTCAGACAGTTTCATTATTACGACCCACACACACCACCACCTTTGTTACCACTCTTCTGTACCTTTTGGCTCCTGCTCAGAGTGCAAAGGCATAAAACCCAACAGTCCTAAAAATGTTGATTTTCAGCTTTGTTACATTTAGCCAATTGCTAGCTCTCGACATGCATGCTCTGAGGGACCACTCTCCCTCCACCGCCCTAAATGGACTAGTGGAGCTACGTGTACCTGCACAGCACTTGAAATGGGCCTATTTACCAAAGGCCTGACTTCGGCTTTAATTTTAATTAGCTTTCAATTATCATGTTTTAAAACTAATTTAAGAACCTGATTTTTTCATCTGTACTAAAGATAATCTTGACCCAGGTTTCTCCCCTCGCAGAGTTGACATTGTGAATTTAATAATTCCAGACTGTGGGGAACAGTCCTGTTCTTACTGGAGTCTAGAAGTCTTTGGCCTAGAGCCACTACAGGCCAATACCAATGTCCTAGCTGAGAGTCACGTGAGGAGCAGATATGGCCAAGAACGCCCTGAAAGGTAAAACTGCTGTCACCTGAAAATGGCAAACTTGGATTAAGAGTCTGAGGTTTAGTTTATTAAAGACGGGGTCTCACTGTCAGTGACGTGGCCTGGAACTCAAAATTAGACTAGGCTGGCCTCAAACTTGCTGCAATTAGGGTGTAGGTCTCCAAGTCCCAGTAGGATTGCTGGCATGATCCACCATGCCCATGTTGCTTTTCATGTATAGCAACAGTATTTCCGGGGCCTGGAGATGTGTTCTGTGACACCACACTTACCTAGCATTCCCAAGCTCCAGCACCCTGGAGAAGAGAAGGGAGGGAAATTGTGGGGGAGGGCACTCTAGGGTGAGCTGAACTCCTGCACTGCCAAGTGAATACCGAGCACACACAGAAACAACTAAAGTAACCATCTCTCCCTATTTTCCAGACTCACTTAATACTCCTGTGCTTCTCATTCACTATCTCAACTGTTCCTCCCTGACCTTGAGGCCGGCACTCAGGCTACCAGTTTCAAATTCCTGTCTATTCTATCTATCTTACAGCCTTCCAACACCCTGAGGGAGAAACCCTGATTACAAATGATTACGCAACACATTATACTGCAAAAAAGGCAGCATTCACAGGAACCCCCCCCCCCAACAATGAGAACTGACTTGTATCATAACCAACCTGTACCCTAAGGAGTAATCTGAAGAAAACGCAGGTCGTGTCCACAGCACTTAAAAAAGATCTTTCCTTATCCACAAGGAAAGGATTAATAAAGTCAGCTCTCTGACCAATACAAAACAAAAAAAAAAATAATAACCTGGAGACCTGGAGAGATATATTGGGCAGAAGTTGTTAGAACTCTAGGACAACAAAATCTGGCTTATTCTTCCAATAATTCTGTTAAAATTGAAATTAACTCACCCCCAAAGAAATTACATGCCAAATATAAGTATGGACTACATAAAATCTTGGGGGGGGGGGCTATGACACGGCTTTCGCTGAGCAATCCTAATGGCCTCAGTTTGATCTCTGGAACCCACAGAATAAGTAGAGAAAACACTCCTCAAAGCTGACCTCTGGACTTCCCCACACAGTTGTGGCACTCACACTCGTACGTGTACACACAAACACAAACACACACACCGGCAAGATGGTTCACTGAGTAACTACCCCTGCTGCCAAGCCTAACAACCTGAACTTGAATGTGTAGGAGCAAGTTTTCTCTGACCTTCAGACCCACAGTGTGGCACACTCACACACACAAATTTTAAAATGTTAATAAAAAAGTCAGATAAAAACTTGTTTCTCATGTAAAACTCGTTTCTTACTTATTACACAAGAAATGTAAGCTTTAGAATAAACTTCTACCAGTGAATGGAAACCCAGCACCTCTGTACTAAGGCTGGGGTGCTGGGACAATGGAAAGGTCTAGATGTTGCACACAGCATCATGCAGGTTTCACTGTAGCTCTCTGTGCCTTTGCCTGGGGTCACTCCATAAATCTACTGCCTCTGTGGGGAGCACAACTCACTTCTCAGACATTTCCCAAGGATTGGTGGCAGAGCACTGCCAGCTCTCCCTAAGCCCGCAGGCTTCAGGACCATGGTTGGGTCTAGTTCGTGTTGACCGGGACTGGTAAACAAGAACTACAACAACAAACTCACTGGAGAGCTGGGTCGGTGGTTTGGTCAATACAGTGCCAACTATGCCACATGGGGATCAGAATTCCATCTCCAGAATGAACACTCAAACATCAAACAAAATGGACTTTTCTGTCACCGAGCACTTAGGATGCCTTCAACAGGCCATGCACAGTACAGCTAAGCAGCGGAGCAGTATTAATCAATGTGCTATAACTCAGTCACTTGTCTTTTCCCTGACTTCATAGAAACTCACACCAGAGGGCTACAAAGACGTTTACCAGTTACTATCACCTGCTGCACTTGCTGAGGACGTGGGCTCCATTGCCATCACCCACACCCAGCTGTTCACAACCACCTATAATATCACCAGTTCCAGGGATCTGACATCTTGTTCTCATCTCCTGCACCAGATACACATACACATGTGGTACTGAGATATACACGCAGGTACTCATCTATACACATAAAATAAAAACCAAGTTAAAAACTCATCCCAGATGTTGCTGCACACACCTGCAATCTCAGCACCCAGGAGGCTAAGGCAGGAAGACTGAATCCACGCCAGCTTGGGCACCATAGAGACACTATCCCAGACTGCTATCTCAACAGACAGCAAAAAGTCACAAATATCTAGATAAACAAAGGGGTGGAAAACAGCAACTTAAAAAAAAACTGTTGCCGGGCGGTGGTGGCGCACGCCTTTAATCCCAGCACTCGGGAGGCAGAGGCAGGCGGATCTCTGTGAGCTCGAGACCAGCCTGGTCTACAAGAGCTAGTTCCAGGACAGGCTCCAAAACCACAGAGAAACCCTGTCTTGAAAAACCAAAAAATAAATAAATAAATAAAAATAAAAAAAACTGTGAGGAAATTTCTCAAACAGCTGAAGTAAAAAGTGAATCAAAACGCCCAGCACACAGGAGGTGAAGCATGCTGGCAGTATCTAGCAAAAGGAGGCGTTGGGCTCTAGACCAGGGTAAACTGGGCGTGGTGGCTCGGCACGCACTCACCACAAGGTCACCATCAGGTTAAGCAGTGGATTCCAGGCTAGCCAGAACCCATCTAAATAAATAAACAAATACAAGGTTGGCAACAAGTGAAGGGTTTTGCCGTGCAGACTCTAAAGTCAGTACTACCACAAAAGCAAGCTTTCCTTCTCTGGTGCTACTTCCAAGTCAAGACAAATGACTCAAACATGACCAACACACTTCTCTTAATGGCAGCAGAGCTGTCCTCACTATTGGCCTGATTCTTTTTTTTTTTCTTTTTTTTTTTTTTTGATTTTCGAGACAGGGTTTCTCTGTAGTTTTTGGTGCCTGTTTGTCCTGGAACTAGCTCTTCTAGACCAGGCTGGCCTTGAACTCACGAAGATCCGCCTGCCTCTGCCTCCCGAGTGCTGGGATTAAAGGCGTGTGCCACCACCGCCCGGCTACTGGCCTGATTCTAAGATGTACCAAAATAGGAAAAAAAATCTGAGTTTGAAGCTGTAAATACATCTAACGAAATCGAATAAGGATCCTATAACAAAATGTTTAAATAGCTTAAAGGTTGCTTCCGTATTTAAAGAACTATAAGAAAACTCGAAGCAGTTAATCTTTTCAAAAAGCATTTTGAGTTCTGTAAACACGTATTTAAACAATACCGTTAAAGATTAGACAAACCCGCACCCAATGTCAGAAACTAGACTGCCCGCCCAGGATGGAAGGCAGCCGGCTCAGGCCAAGGGAAGGACATACTGACACATTACAGACTAGCAACACTTTAGGCCTCTTCCTCTCTCCGGGAAGCACATGACAAACTGGGCGTCCAGCAACTTAAGTCATCCGGTCACTTAGCAAAAATTACACCTCGCTTCTAAACTTGGGAAACGATGGCCTTCCACATGCAAAATAAACACTGGCCAGCAGGACTACATTCGGGGAGAAGGAAGCTTAAAACGCCCCCACTTTCTGACCTGTAAACACTTGGTCCATCATGAGATCTAAGTTCCAGGTCCCAAGACACGCTTTAATGGAGGCCTCCCTCAACCTCCTAGTCTGTCTTGCAACAGTGCAGCAACTTTTCTTGTTTTATCTTAGGTCCCAGAGAGCATGAGGCTAAGCAACTCAAGCCTAAACTCGCAAGGCACAGTGACGGAGCCAAGGGAGAAAATCCAAATCAAAACGGCCTTATAAGATTTCTTTAATTTTTAAATCAAAATTCCTCCTCTGTTGGAAGCGAACCCAACCAATTCACAGCGCGTTAATGCGAACTGCAACACCGAGTTTTCCTTTGACACTGTACGCAGTTTTCAGCTGTCAAATTACAACTCGAGAAAACACTATCATTAGAATTTTTTTTTAAAAAAAAAAAAGGAAACAAAAAAAGGCTCTCACCACAGGGGCCCGGGTGCCAGAGTTTGGCAGTACCATTTCCAAGGAAGGAGGGTAAAGGGAATTCAATCCACTTCCCTACCCCCAGCCTGACTTCACCGCCCCTCCCGGGGCAGGCAACCTCACTGCAGGGGCTCCAATCTAATAATAATAACAATAATCATGGCGCTCTCTCCCTCCTACCCCTCCCAACCCACGGTCTGCCGGGAATCGCCCCTCCCCCGCCTCCCGGCGGGGGGGGGGGAGAAAGCGGGGGGGGGATGCCCAGCCCCCTGGACGAGGCTCGCGGGAGCCCCCCGAACCTGCCGCTCCTTCTCTTTCCCTCTCTTTCTCCACCTCCACCATCCCCCATCCGCATTGTCTGTCTCAATTCAACTTTGACTAATATGGATTCCTCCTCGGGCCTGGGCCCAGGCGTCCGCCGGGTTCAACGAGGCTCCTCGCGGGAGAGGCAGGGAAAACGGGGTTGGGGGGTGGGGGGAACTGCGTGCGCACTAGGCCGTCTACACCGCAGCCGCGTCCACACTGCAGCCGGCCCCCGCCCCCGCGGCCCGGGGCTCCCAAGTTTGGCTCGCACCGCTCCCGGGGCCTACAGGGGGCGGTAGGGGCGCCGGCGCGGCCGTGGGGGGAGGGGAGGGGAGGAAAGGAGGGAGGCGCCCCTCCCCCGCCGCCGCCCCAGTACCTGTCATTGAGCTGGTCCTCGGTGCCCGGCAGCGGGTGGACCACGAAATGGATGGACGTCATGGTGCCGCCTGCGCGCACCGCTCCCGGGGACGAGCCGCTCTCGCCCGGCCCCCCGAGCCCCTTCCCGTCCGGGGAGCCCACGGCCGCCGCCACCGCCTCTTCTTCCTCCTCCGAATCCCCAAACGGAGGGCCGCGAGCACGCAGGGCCCGCCGCCTCCCCGCCGAGCGTGTGTCCCCGGCTCGGCGATCCGGCTTGGCGG
>NW_004949127.1:445713-447365 GCF_000317375.1 Microtus ochrogaster | reverse complement strand
TGGCGCACTGGGCCGCGAGCCCGGCCCTCCCCCCCCCGCCTGGGGGGGCGGGGCGGGGCGGCGCGTTCGGGGGAGCACGTGCTCGTTCCGGACGCCGGGGCGGGAGGGCACGAGCTCCGGGGCGGCATTTCAGCCTCGGATCCGTCACGGGTCTCGCGGACCCGGATGGTCTGCCGGTGCTTCCCGTCCTCTGGACGAGACAGGGAGCCTCGGGAAGCAGAGATGCGCGGCCTCTTGCGGCGGGCTGTTACATAAGGGCCGTATCAAGACTGGAGAGTGGGGTCCTGGAGGTGACTTTGTCTTTCTGTCGCTGTAGACTAAACCCTGTTTCACCATCAATCACCACTACCATCGGGCAGCTGCACAGAGTGTGGAAATTTCCACCAATTTCCTGTTATTCGTGATTTCTTTTTTTTTTCGTTAGTGTACTTTAATGAAAGATGATACGCACCTGTTGTAGGAAGAGCGTTCTTAGGATCTGGAGGTATCGGAACTTCAACCTCTGGAATCTCTCCATTGGTTTGTTGTTGTTTTCCCATGGAATCAGAACAGCCGCCCTCTTAAAGTTTTCTGTATTCCTTTGAAAATAGCGACTGCCCTTTTTGAGGGAAAAACTGAAAACTTGAAGCCTCTTTTCCAGTCTAACAGTTGTTGGGTAAACAACGTTCTTCATGGTGGCACAGCAGAGCAGTTTTCCTCTCTTCGTGCTTTTTAGATTAGGAAGTTCTTTTGAGCATGCTGTGAAGAATTAAAAGTCAAGATTGACGGGGTACTCTGTGAAACAGATCAGTAACACTTTAGATCATCAGCTCCAGCGTGGTCTAGCCGGGGCGGTGATGACAGGTAGGCAAACCTGAGTTGTAGACCAGCTAGAACTACACAGTAAAACCTGTCTCAACGGTTTGAAGGGCACTGACACTGCCTAAACCACCTATGACCAGTAATCCGTAACTTCTACATTTATTTTCTTCTCCAGTTAATTCAATGGACACTGCTTGTTCTAGAGCCAGACAAAGCAGAATTTGGGTTTATGAATACCGTATGTCAAGCAGAAAGATGTGTCAGTCACACAGCTGTTCACAGACGCAATGAAAGGTTTTAATGTGTCATGTCCTCACTATGCACTACTTCATACGTGATGTCTCATAATATGCAGATCACACCGTGAGGTAGACTGTCCTTGTGGCATATGTGAGGACCCCGGATCCCAAACTTCTTGGGTAAATGCCCTATAAACCCAGCCCAAAAAGATGGGCATGAAAATGCAGGGAAAGCGCTGTTAAAAGGGGAACTGGTTCCAGCCAGGAGACTCCGAAAAGTCCTGTAAGCAGAGCTTTCAATGATGCTCTGAGCAAATACAAGTGTGACTGGTTCCAGATTTACTCCTGGAGAGGGCTCACACGCTCCCCCACCTCCACCCCCACCCCGCTTTGCCACGTTTCTTCCAAACCGGCCCTTCTCCAACTTTTCATTGCTAGATGGATTTATCCACTCCTGGTTTTCTGTACCTAAGACCTGAAATTCTGTCTCCTGCAAAACTATACAAACCCATTGCCGGGCGATGGTGGCGCACGCCTTTAATCCCAGCACTCGGGAGGCAGATGCAGGTGGATCTCTGTGAGTTCGAGACCAGCCTGGTCTACAGAGCTAGT
>NW_004949127.1:443629-445613 GCF_000317375.1 Microtus ochrogaster | reverse complement strand
TATACAAACCCCAGAGGACACATCTCATCTGGGAAGGGGACAAGTAAAGACACGGGGTTGTGATCATATATCACATGAAGAAATAGTGATTTGAGGAAGAATGGTCCCCGTATGTGCATGCATTTGATGCTTAGTCACCAGGAAGTGGAACTCTTTGAGAAGCTTTATTAAAGGAAGTGTGTCAGTGGGAGTGGGCTTTGCAGTTTCAAAAGATCATATTAGTACCATCTTTCTCCCTCTCTCTCCCCCTCCCTCCCTCCCTTCCTGTCTCTCTGCTGCTGCTGCCCCCCTGTGCATCAGGATACTGAACTCTCAGCTTCTTCTCCAGCACCATGTCTATACGCATGCTGCATACTCTTGGCATGGTGATAATGAACTAAACCTCTATAACTAAGCTATCCCAATGAAACGCTTTCTTTTATAAGCGTTACCTTGGTCCTAGTGCTGGAAGACATGCAGAGGGCAAGCTGAAGTGTGGGCGCTCAGCTCAAGAAGATGTGCAGGGGAGGAACATTAGTAAGTCCTAGAGACCGTGCTAGATGATATTTGGGGGAAGAATACGGCTGCTTTTTGCTCTTGTCCTAAAAATACGCATGAGGCTAAATTAAAGAGTTTTTGTGTCAATGACGTCATCAGAGAAGATTTCAAGACAGCCTAACATGGACTGTGCCGCGTGGTTATTAGTAACCACTCATAAGAATGTCTATAATGGGCCGGGCGGTGGTGGCGCACGCCTTTAATCCCAGCACTCGGGAGGCAGAGGCAGGCGGATCTCTGTGAGTTCGAGACCAGCCTGGTCTACAAGAGCTAGTGCCAGGACAGGCTCTAAAACCACAGAGAAACCCTGTCTCGAAAAACAAAAAAAAAAAAAAAAAAAAAAAAAAATGAATGTCTATAATGATAGGGAAAAGGATCAAGAGAAATACAAAATGCACAGTTTGAGGAGAAAAGGAAGTGTAATGGAGCTAAGTCCAGTGCTCAAGGAGATAAAGTTTAAAGTAAACCTGGCGCTAAAGGGATGTAGGGAGCAGTGACCCCCACCCAAGTCAGTTTCCAACCTATGCAAAGGCCTTAAAGGACCTTTTAGGCAGTGAAGGAAACTGAAGCAAACGGGACTGAAGGAAGGGACAAGTTCAAGCTGCAGAACTTGGCAGCTTCGGCCACGTGTTTCTGGATTTAGAGTCTCCCTCTGTGGCCAGGTGTGTATCTGGGGCGTCCCTGCATGGAGTCCTGGAGGCCATTTCAAAGAGTTCCACTCCCTGGTGACTAAACTTTCAAATACATGAGCCTATGAGGACCATTCTTACTCAGACTGCATGAAGCTGTGAAGGTGAAGCCTGGATTGCCTTGGAGACCCCAATGTCGTGGGATACCTGCAGAGGAGAGCTGCCAAGGGAGTGGAAGCAGCCCAGGAGACACGTGTGCTGCAGTCAACAGAGCTGAAAGGGTTGGAGGCCTGCAGGAATCAGACATGGAGATGCAAGGCTAGAGTCTGCCTACTGGTTTTTGGTCCTGCTTTGGTCCAGCATTTCCTCAGTGTGCTCCCTTTCCTTCCTTTTAGAATGGTGATGTATGTCCTGTGCCATTGTATGTTGGAAGTATGTGATCTGCTTTTTAAGGTTCTGATTTTACAGAGGATTTTATTTAAGAGATTGTCCTGAATCTCAGAAGAGACTTTGAATTTTGTTTTGTTTTGTTTTTGTTTTTCAAGACAGGGTTTCTCAGTGTAGCTTTTAGAGCCTGTCCTGACACCAGCTCTTGTGGACCAGTCTGGCCTTGAACTCAAAAAGATCCACCTGCCTCTGCCTCCCGAGTGCTGGGATTGAAGGTGTGCACCACACTGCCCGAGACTTTGAATTTTTAAACGACATAGAAATACTGATAGAAGCCGGGCGATGGTGGCACATGCCTTTAATCCCAGCACTCGGGAGGCAGAGGCAGGCGGATCTCTGTGAGTTCGAGACCAGCCTGGTCTACAAGAGCT
>NW_004949127.1:441198-443479 GCF_000317375.1 Microtus ochrogaster | reverse complement strand
AAAAAAAAAAAAAAAAAAAAAAAAAAAAAAAAAAAACAAAAAAACAAATACCGATAGACTGGGATAGTTGTACTAACTGCATTTGCATTATGCTATAGCTATAAGCCTATGGGGGCCAGGGAGTGGATTGTGGTGGTTTGAATAAGTATGGCCCCCATAGACTCATATATTTGAATGCTCAGTCACAGAAGCAGAAGAGTGGCCAAAGCAGTGTTCAGATACAAGCCCTGTGAAAAGTAGAGTGTAATACCAGCCTGGAAAGGGAGCTGAGATGCCATGGTGTGCACCTGTAATCCCAGCTTCCTGGGAAGCTGAGACAGCAGTTCAGGGCAGTCTGGTCCCATGGACTGCGATTGCACACATACACGTAGGCGTCCATTGTTAAAGGGAGTTGTGTGTGTATAGTGCGACAGCAGAGCTCCCGCCTGTCACTCACAGACAGCACTGGGAAAGGCTCTGGAAATGTTCTCTGTAGTAATCAGAACTAATTCTCTCATGGAGAATTCTCCAAGTTAGAAGGATTACAGAATACTCTAAAAGCACAAGAAACTGACAAGATGGTGGTCAGACGTGGGGCCGCTGGTCCACAGAGACCAGCTGGAAGGCTAGCTGTCTGCTGAAAGTCTTTCCCGCAGAGAGCTAAGAGGCCAGGGGTGCGTGTCCAGGACCCCCCAGTGCAAAGGGGTGCTAATGCATCCTCAGCTTTGTTGCGTCCTGAAGGACTAGATCCCTGAAATGAACCATATCTTAGATTTGGTTTTCCTAAAAGCAGACATTGAGAAAAGGATTTGGATATAAATAGTTGGTTTGGAAAATGTCATTTGTACAGTTAGAGCAGCAAAAGAGCCCAGAAAGAGAAAACTGGTCAACTCTGGACTGTAGAGACCTAACATTCCAGTTGGGGGAGTCAGTCACCTGGCGAAGGAACCACCCCCGAGGGGTGGGTTTACCTTATGAGATACTAAAGACACAGGCTGAGTAATTAGCCCTTTAATCACAATTGTGCTTCTTCCCCAGTCCCCACCCCCTAGCACAGTCCCCACAAGCCACCGTGAGGTTTGTTGAGTCTCGGATGCTGGCTGGAACCTAAGTATGCTTTTCCTGATTCTTTGGGCTTCCATCCTCTTTCTCTAACCTTCCCTCCCTGTCTTGTGGTGTTTTGGTAGTGATGTGGCCGCTGCTCCACCGTGTCGGGTTTCCATGGTGCTAACTCACACAGCATGGGTCATTTTTCCCTCCTCCCTCTCCAGGCAGCTGCCAAGGCTGATGTGTTGCCTGGACCAGTGTTTTTATTTTGTTTTATTTTATTTTGTTACTTATTTGTTTTTTTGAGACAGAGTCTCTCTGTATAATAACCCTGGCTGTCCTGGAACTCTGTATATCAGGCTAACCTCAAACCCTCAGAGATCCCCCTACCTCTGCCTCCCAAGAGCTAAGTTTAAAGGTGTGCGCTACCACTGCCCGGCTAGGTTTATGTTTTATTTTTTAAAACAGGGTCTCAGTGGTGGCACAAGCCTTTCATCCCAGCTCTTGGGAGGCAGAGGCAAACAGATATCTGAGTTCAAGACCAGCCTGGTCTACAGAGTGAGTTTCAGGACAGCCAGGGCTACACAGAGAAACTGTCTCTAAAACCAAAAAAGAAAGAAGGAAGGAAAAACCATGTCAATGTGAATATTACATAAATTCTTCTGGTAAGTGAATAGAGAAGGAAAAAAATTAAACACCACCCAATTAACTTCATGAGAGTAGCGCATGACCTTGTTACAAAAATCTGGCAGTCATTAGAAGAAAAAAATTGCATAAACATGCATGCAAAAATCAAAAAATATGAACAAAAGAATTTCACCAATAAATAGCAAGGATCGCAGCCCACAAATACAGGATTGGATGATTTGCACTATGAAAACTTCACCAATATGACTTAAACATTCAAGAAGGAGAGAAACCATTCAGGGTAAGAAGCAAATGCCAGCCGTACAATCCCAGCACCATTCACCAAAAGGATTCTAGCAAACTGAACAAAAGGGAGCTGCCTTATGTGCTCAAGGGTATTTATGAAAACTGTTTAAGAGACGGGGTGGTGGTGACGCTGGCCACTAGTTCCAGTATCAGAGCTATGCCAGGAGTGTCTCTTGAGCCCAGGAGTTTGAGAGGGGCTTGAACAAGAGACTGCTTGTGCACTCCCTGTGTAATGTACAGAAACCAGCTTTATGTCTTGTTCCTCTGGTGGTGTGTGTTCCCTGTGTCGGTGTACAGCAGCCAGCGAGTGTGTTCCCTGTGT
>NW_004949127.1:406804-440863 GCF_000317375.1 Microtus ochrogaster | reverse complement strand
GTGTGTTCCCTGTGTCGGTGTACAGCAGCCAGCGAGTGTGTTCCCTGTGTCGGTGTACAGACACCAGCTTTATGTCTCGTTCCTCTGGTGGTGTGGGTCTTGTTTTGGAGGCAGACTCTGTCATTGGTGCTGGAGTTGACCTCACCCACCACAACTCTTGAGGATGAGGATTAGAGCAAGAAATAATGAAGAGAAATTTATTTTTTTAAAGGGTTATAGCTAGATGTGGTGGGTGTGATGTGGGAAATGGAAACAGAATTTGCCATAAACTCGAGGCCTATTTGCACTAAATAGTGAGTCCAGGACAGACCAGATGGCAAAGTGAGATCTTGTCTCAAGAAATAGGAGGGGAAAAAAAAAAAAAAGCTTGGTGTGGTGGGACATGCCTTTATTCCCAGGACTTTGGAGGCAGAGGCAGGTGGCTCTAGGTGAGTTCAAGGTCAGCCAGAAAGATCTGACTCAAAAATTAAAGGGAAGGGAGAGTAAAATAAGGCTGTGAATTAAAAAACAAATAAATAAACAGCCGAGCCTCCTAGCACGAAAGGGAGGAAAAATCTCCAAGCTGCTCTGGTCACAGCACCATGTGTTAAGAAGAAAGCCAGTCCGTGAGCCACTCGTGGCAGCACCTTTAACCCCAGCACTAGAGAGGAAGAGGAAGGAAGACTCCTGCAAGTTTGAGGTCTGTCTTTCTTTAGGACAAGTTCCAAGCAAGGGACAACTGCATAGTAAGACACTGCACCCCACACCTAACAACCAAGCCAAGAGAGAGGGTGAACTGTGCACCATCTGTGTGATGGTAAGCAAAAACCTCCACCAAGTTGGAGGCAAGAGTACCTGTTCTTACCATTCGTTTTCAACACTGTTCTAAGGGGTCTCTCTAGGACAGGAGGAGAAGAAAAGGATTCTTAAAACAGGATTCATCTGAGGCAGAGGGGCAGATAATGCTGTCGGTGGCTGTTAATTCTAAGCTTCCTGTGGTCTGGAGTGGCCACACAGGCATAGCTTGGCTGGCAGAGAGCATCCATCATAAGGACATCCATATTTCCATGGATCAGGCTTAAGTACTAAGCTCTGGCCTTTCTTTAAAAACACACAGGTACACCCTCATCCTACGGCCCCTATGGATTCTGTGTCCAAGGCACATCTGCAAGACTCTGCAAGGCCCGTCCCTCAAGATCAACCTTGCCCAGGCCACCCTAAAGAGCCTGACTAAATGCAAATAGAAAACAGCTGAAAAAGATAACTTGTTCAAAACTGTGTGTCTAACTGAGAGATGGCCCGGGCTGTAGTCCCAACAATAGGGACACTGACGGGGAGGCCATGACTGAGGGCATTCTACCCTACAGTTTTTTTCCCCAAGTTTTTTTTAATTTATTTTTATTTCGTGTGCATTGGTGTTTTTGTTTTTGCCTGCGGGTATATCTATATGAGAGCGTTGTATTCCCTGGAACAGGAGTTACAGTTGTGAGTTGCCATGTGGGTGCTGGGAACTAAACTTTGATCCTCTGGAAGAGCAGTCAGTACTCTTAACCTCTTAAGTTTTAAGATAGGCTGGATTATAAGGCCTGCCTCACAAGACCAAACCAAAACAGCAACAGTTACCTGAAACGATGCAAGTCTGCTAACCTGAGACACCTAGCTTATGGGACTGGTTGGAAATATTGGCACACTGGAGAGGAGTCCGAAATGCCCCTTAAGCTTATGTTTTGCCTACTTGGTCTCCAGTAGAGGCACTATTTTGAAAGTTTCTGAAAACTTTGGGAGGTGGGGCCTAACTGAAGGAAAGGATCACTAGGGACAGATATTTGGCAGTACCCCATCCGGACTATTTCCTGTCCACCTCCGTGTACAGAGTCGTCCTCTGCCAAAGACTCGCACTGCCGCAATGTTCTGCTCTGACACATGGAACTGAGCAGCTATAGGCTGGGCATGCTGGGACAGTGAGCCAGAAGAAGTAAGTCCTCCTTTAAACTGTTTCTGTCAGGGCAACACCAAAGGAAAGAGAACACCAACAAAGATCTGAAGAGGTGGTCTCACTGCAGAGCCCACACTGACGTGGAGTTTACTGCTGCCGTTTCTGCCTTAGCTTTTCAGGTATCATTATGCCTGTCTAAAATAATTTAATGTTGTTGGACCCTAGAGTCCAATCACCGAGGAGGAGTCGCCCCAAGAGACCCCCCTCTCACACCACGGCTGATGTAAAATCATGAGGATTTTATTAATTCTGTCATGACAGGGTCTTTCAGCATTAGAGAGGCCAGAAAGCCCCCAAATAGCTGGTACAGGCTATTTTTAAAGGAAAAAGCCACAAAAGGAAAGGGGAGTGTCTGGGGGTTGTTCCTTAACTATTATGATTGGCTTATTCAAAAGGGCTATTACCAATAATTGGCTGGAGAGCGGTTGCCAGATCAGATGAGGTAAGAGGGAACATCTGAGGGTCACTTTGCCCCTTTCCCAGGGACTGAGTCAAAACATCAGTAACTGAGTCAACACCTAAGGGCTATCTGCCCCTATTCAGGGAGATGGAAAGTTCCCAACATCTCAGTACGTGCACCTGTAGCTGTTAGGTCCTTGGTTCCCAGGGGGGAGGGGGAGCACTAACTACTGCTGAGAGGCCTCAAAATTGGCCTCAGAGCTGTCAGAAATGGCTTTAGAGTTTTACAACGTGTAAACATCAGAGCTAAGGGTCAGCAAGATGGTTCAGTGTGTTTAGACCCTTGCGGCCAAATCTGATGACCTGAGTTCAATCCCAGAACCCAAATGGTGGAAAGAACTGACTACACAAACACAAACATTAAATAAATTTAGTTAACCCAGATGGTGGTGGCGCACACCCTTAATCCCAGTGCTTGGGAGGCAGAGGTAGACAGATCCCTGTGAGTTCAAGGCCAGCTCGGTCTAGAGGGTCTAGAGTGCCAGAGCAAGCTCCAAAGCTACAGAGAGAAACCCTGTCTAGAAAAATAATAATAATAATTAAAAAATTTTAAGTTAGAATAATAAAAAATCAATTGTTTATGAATGCCACAAATTCCACAAATAAATTTTTGTTTTGAGACAGGGTCTTCTAGAGCCAGAGAAGAGCATTTGTGAACCACTGACATGGTACTGGGAACCAGAGTGAGGTTCTCAACATGAACAGCAATGCTCTTAACCCTGAGCCCTCTCTCCACCCCCAAAAGGTGTGGCTACAGGGGAAGATAAAGGCATCAGATAATAGCAAGACAGAGACTCTTAATTATGGCAGAACAGGCACTCCAAGGCAAAGCAAGGTTATATTAGCATGCTTGAGTTTTATCTTTATTTTTATTTGTGTTTATTTCTCAATGAATCTATTCTTCTGTAGGCAGAGTTTTCCTGTCCTGCAACCACTCTCAAATAATCACTCAGAGGCTTAATATTAATTTAAAAAGCTCAGCCAATAGCTCCGGCTTTTAACTAACTAGCACTTAGATTTTAAGTTAACCCACATTCCTTGTTTACACTGCCACCTGGCAGTACCTTTATTAGCATGGCACATTCACCTCCTGCTCCCTCTGTGTCTGGCTGGGGACTCCCAACTCCACCCTTCTCCTTCCCAGCATCCTCAATTTTGCTTCAGCACCTAACTTTATCCTGTTCAGCTACTGACTATTCAGCTAGCTTCTTTATTAAACCAATCACAGCAACAAATCTTCTCAGTGTACACAGAATTATTCCACAGCAATTTTTGTGCCATATGTTTTTGTTTCTTACAGGACATCTTTTTTTTTCTGTGTGACCCTCCGGCTTAGGAAAGATTTACTCCTACCTCCATGAGCTCATGTCTGGACTCCTCTGGCTAGGAGGTCCAAAAGTAAAGCTCACATCTTCTCTGCTTTGCTCATGTGGATACTTTTTTTTGTTGTGGGTTTTTTTGTTTGTTTTTATTTGTTTGTTTGTCGAGACAGGGTTTCTCTGTAGCTGTGGAGCCTGGCCTTCATGTGGATACTTTCAATGCCTAGAAAAATCTCTGTTTAAACTTCTTTTTTTGTTGTTCTTGTTTTTTTTTGTTTTGTTTTGTTAGTTTTTCAAGACAGGGTTTCTCTATAGCTTTGGGGCCTGTCCTGGAACTAGCTCTTATAAACCAGGCTGGCCTCCAACTCACAGAGATCCGCCTGCCTCTGCCTTCTGAGTGCTGGGATTAAAGCCGTGCACCACCACCACCGGGCTGTTTAAACTTCTTAAATTCAGCATTACACTTTGCCTTTTAAGTCTTGTTCGGCAAAATGTCAGCACTCTTTGGGCTACTGGTGTTCTGGGCATATCTGGTGACTGTCACTGCACAAATGGCACACAGTCCTTTTTCAAAGTGACATCTTTCAAATAGAGTCTTGGTGGCCTGGGCAGTTGTTCTGCTTGTTTGTGATGGAGTTTTTGCTATGTAGCCCTGGCTAGACTCAGCTTCAGAGATCTGCCTGCTTCTGTGTTAAGCGTGAGAGTTAAAGGCATGCACTACTGCCCAGTGTGCTCTTTGTTCTGAGACAGGGTCTTCCCATGTGTCTCGGCTGGCCTGGAACACACTCTGTAGGCCAGGCTGTTAGGCCCAGGCACACAGAGATCCACCTGCCGCTGCATCTGCCCTGGCCCTGGTGGTTTTCCAGGTGTTTTTGAAGTAAGCGTGAAGACGTGCATCTCTTGGTTTGCTAAAAGTGGTGTTTTCTAGGGCAGGGAAGTGGCAAACTATTTCACAAGTCTCCTCAGGCCACTTACAAGGAGAGTTTTCATCTTTTCCCTTGTTTTAGTCAGGTTCTCACTCGGAGTCCCAGGCAGGTCTCTAACGTGAGCGTCTCTTTCCTCAAGCTCCCAAATGCTGGGGTTATAGGCATGCACAGTAATGCCTGCCTCTTGGCATCATTTTTAATAGATAATCCCTGCATATGTAAAAAAAACCCAAAATTATAGGTAGACTGTAAATCTAAATGTAAAAGGCAAGTAAGAAAATTACTAAACTGATAATATATTAATAGATGGATATCTACATGACTTTAGGATATGGGAAAATTTTTTAATTGGACATAAAAGCTTTATGAATAAGACATTCTGTCCATTCAAAAATATATCATTATGACCTTTAAAAATAACCCAGATAATGAAAGAAGAAATTCAAAATGCACATAACTGTCAGAAAGATTCATCCTCTGGGTTATATTATTAAATTTCTAGAAATTACAAAGCAGAAGGAAACTAAGGAATTTAATGAGCAAAAGATCCTAATAGACTCTCATAGGCCTCCAAAACATAGGCAAATATACAAGCATTTCAGAGGAACTGAACCCCATCATTCAAGGAAAAACAAAGTAAAACACAGTGGAGTTCCTCCAGGATGGCTGGAACCAAAGACACTGACCATGCCAAGCTTCAGTGAGCGTGTGGACAGAGACTCCAGTCACATTTGGGAAGACGTTAAAAGACACGTGTGTACTTGCACACTCACAAACATGTACACACGTGTGCACCGGCACAAACATGTATACATGTGCACCTGTACACTCGTGTACATGTACACACACGTATGCACATGTGTGCACTTGCACACTCACAAACATGTACACACATGCTTGCACCTGCACATTCACACAAACGTGTGCACTCACAAAACAAAAGTTAAAGTCACATAAAAACTTTGGAAAACAGTTTTTTGTTCTGTTTTTTTTTGACTTAATTTGACAATTTCGCTCTGATGTGTATGCCAAAGAGACAAGCATTCACAGTACCCCTATTTGCAAAAGCCCCAAACGGGAATGACTCAGCTGACCGTAAAGTAGATGGCACATGAGACAGTCAAAGGAAAGAGTATTCAGCAATCTCCGACCTCACTTGGCCCACCATACCCCACCCCCAACAGGCAGGGGCTTCAGCGCCGGGCACCCAGTTTGAGGATCTGCGCATGCTCTGCTCTTTCTCGCAGCGTGTGGAAACATGAACTCAGAGTGAGTTGGAGACACGGCGTAAGAATTAGACTTTTAAAATGCTTTTATTCTGTTGTTTTGTTTTTCGAGACAGGGTTTCCCTTTGTAGACTGGCTGTCCTGAATGCAGAGATCCGCCTGCCTCTGCCTCCCAGGGTGTTGGGGTTGAAGGTGTGCGCCCCGCTTCAGCTAAAACTCTTCAAAGAGGCTGGAGAGATGGCTCAGAGGTTAAGAGCATTGCCTGCTCTTCCAAAGGTCCTGAGTTCAATTCCCAGCAACCACATGGTGGCTCACAACCATCTGTAATGGAGTCTGGTGCCCCCTTCTGGCCAGCGGGCATACACACAGACAGAATATTGTATACATAATAAAATTTAAAAAATTAAAATAAATAAATAAATAAATAAAACTCTTCAAAGAGAATCACAAGGATAAATCTTCGTAGGTTTGGATTAAACTGGTTTCTTAGCTGTACAGGTGAAGCTGACTTCATCAAACCTAACACTGTGCTTCAGAGGGTAATACCACCGAGAAAGTCAAACAGTGACTTGCTTTATCTTTTTGAGACGGTTTCTCTCTCCAGCTGTCCTGGAACTCACTCTCTCTAGGTAGACCAGGCTGACCTTGAACTCACAGAGATCCTCCTGCCTCTGCCTCCGTTGCAGAGGTTAAAGGTGTGCACCCCCCCACTGCCCAGCTAATAGTAACTCTTGGAATGGAAGAAAGTATTTACAAACCATGCGTCTGATAGAGACTACTGACCTGTTTTCCAAGAAAATACGAAGAGCTTTCCCCAACACAACAATAAAGACAATCCCAAAGCAGAAAGACCCTGAGAGTGAGCTCAAGTTTATGAAAAAAGTTGAGTAAGAGACTGTGAAGTAACAGGAAGCCAGAGGGGTGGAGAGATGGCTCGGAAGGCAGGAGCCTGTATTACTCTTTTAGATTACCTGCTCCTGGAGGATTCAATACCACCTTCTGGTCTTCACAGTCACTACACACACACGCGCACGTGCACACACATGCACACACACTTGATGAATTAAAAATTAATCTCAAGAAAAGAGGCAGAGAAAAAAAAGCAAGATGTGTCATTAACAGCTTTTTTTTTAATGTCTAAAGCCTCAAAATCTATACAAAGTTATAGTATTAAATATAGGTTATATATAAAATTCTTTCAGGAATGATTCAGATCCATAGTCTCACACTGCCAGGCAAGCAACCGAGTTATATATCTAACCCTGAAAAAATAAATATCCCTTTAACACCCATCTGTGTGTGGTGCAGAGGACAATGCCAGTGTCATCCTCAGGAATACCGTCTATCTCCTTGGAGACGAGTCACTGGCCTAGAGGTCACTGGTTAAGGTGGCTGGCCAGCGAGGCCCAGGGGCCCTCCTGTCTCTGCCCCCCACACTTGGATTACATACGTGCCGCCATGCTCAGCTTTTGATGTGGATTCTGAGGGTTGAACTCAGATCCTCGTGCTTCTGAGGCAGATAGACAGTTTACCAACTGAGCCATCTCCCTGGCCCCCAGTGTAAATATTCTGAAGGTGAAAAATTAAAGCTCACTTTAGGATAAAAGTCTGAGAGCACCGAGTCTCAAATGAAGCCACGCCTCCCGTGCTGAAAACCCGTGCAGTGCAGGACAGAATAAGGTTAATGCGCTGGCTTTGAAAACAGGCAAAGGGTGTGAGTAGACCCTTCTCAGATGGCCAGTAAGCTCCTGAAAGATGGTCAATGCTATTGATAATGAATTAATGCAAATCACCTCCCCAACAAGATACTATTTTTATCTCCCAGGATGACTAACTTCGAGAGGGCAGGGTTTGAGTCACAGTGGTGGAGCAGCTGCCTGGCATGTGGGAGGCCCTGGTTTGAGATCTCACACCAAAGAAAAGAGAGAAGCAAGAGTGGAGTGGAGGGAGGAGGGAGGCGGGGAGAAAGAGAGATTAGTTTCCCATCTGAAAGCTTAGACAGCTCAGAACTACAGACGCACTTGCCATGGGATCCCTCAGGTTCTAAAGCAGAGTATCTAAACCTACGGCCACGCGGGAAACCGCACTCAAGGGCTCCCAATAAATGTGCAGAACAGAGTAAAGCAGATGTAGGGCTCATGCCTTCAGTGTCAGCTACCCAAATAGGCTGAGACGGGGGACAGCTTCAGCATGGGCGTCCAAGGCCAATTAGAGAAAAGTAACCCACATATCTGTCAACTGAGAACTGAATAAATAAAAGTGACAATCCTCACGGTGACATATTATCTGCCATTAGAAATTACTACAACATAAGTAAGCCTTGAAAACATAATGGAGAGCTGGAGAGATGGCTCAGTAGTTAAGAGCATTGCCTGCTCTTCCAAAGGTCCTGAGTTCAATTCCCAGCAACCACATGGTGGCTCACAACCACCTGTAATGAAGTCTGGTGCCCTCTTCTGGCCTGCAGGCATACAGACAGACAGAATATTGTATACATAACAAATAAATAAATATTTAAAAAAAAAGAAAACATAATGGAAAGAAACAGACACAAAAAGCTAAATATTGCATGAGCCCGTGATTCTGTGATGCCCAGCAAAAACAGATCCTCATGTTAGTAAGTGGGTCAATGGCTTCGAGGTGAAGAAGTCTGGCTGTGAATGAGCGTGTCGCTGTGCAGGGGAGTGATAACTGTTAGCCAGCTTCCTGTCAGTAAAATAACGGAGAGGATCAACTTGAAGGCTTCAGGAGTACAGATCCAGAGTTGGTATTGTCCTGGGTACTGGGGCTCTGAACTCAGAACCTCACGTGTATACAACAAGCAACTTAACCCACAGAGCCATGTTGCCATCCATATACAACCGGCTTTTAGAGGCGAAAAAGCAAGCTCGGAAGAGGCCTGACCAATGCCACAAAGTGATGGAATCTATCCCAAGTCCAAACACTTATTAGACAGACGCTGAGCTCCCACCATGTAGCAGGCACTGTGCTAAAAGCTAGAGATACAAGGAACAACAAGATCGCTCCTGTTCTCAGGGACTTAATGTTTGGTGGGGGTGGAGAAGAAGTGGGGAGGGGGAGGAAGGAGGAGGAAAGGAAGTTTGGTAATTTAAATCCTTTTTAATTTTTTTTTTTTTTTTTGGTTTTTCGAGACAGGGTTTCTCTGTGGTTTTGGAGCCTGTCCTGGAACTAGCTCTTGTAGACCAGGCTGGTCTCGAACTCACAGAGATCCGCCTGCCTCTGCCTCCCAAGTGCTGGGATTAAAGGCGTGCGCCACCACTACCCAGCTTCCGGCTTAAATTTTTTTAAAAAATTTTATAATCATTGGTGTTTTGCCTGCAAGTATGTCTGGGTAAGATAAGGGAGTTGGTTCCCTGGAACTGAAGTTATAGACAGCTGTGAGCTATCATGTGGGCGCTGGGAATTGAACCTGGGTCCTCTGGTGGAGCAGTCGGTGTTCTTAACCACTGACTCACCTTTCCAGCCCCAGTAATTGAAATTCTAATAACGAGAAGCAGTATCAAGTGCAAACAAGAGAGTCCCAGGTAGTAGGATACAGAACCGAGCCATATAATATGACCGGGTTTAGTCTACAGAAACAAGGGTTTCAGGTGCCTAGGTTTTATCGGAAGGGTTAGACAAAGGCTGGGTTCTGTCTCCCCAGACAAAAAAGCATTGGTGGCCTCAGAGGAGAGCTGTAGCAAACCTGAGAAAGACAGAGATGGCCTTGAGCAGGGTTCGGCTGAAGCACTGAGGAAAACCAGGGGAAGAATGGACAGGAGGAGACGTTCCCCTCACAGACAAGGCTCACAGCCCTCCCTCTGTTCTCCTTATGCTGTGGGATCCAGCTCTTCAGAGGCTTGCACCCTCTCAGCCCAGTGCCCTTTCTTATGGGAAGTACTGAGTCAGAGAGTAAGCAATGTTAAATATTAAGCTTTGTTAAATATAATAATATTTATATATAATTTAATATAATATTTATATTTATATATAATAATAAAATGTTAAATATTAAGCTTTGCAGTCAAACACTGAAATACCGTGTTTCCACAAAGAATTCAAGTCTTTCTTTATCTAACCCCCCACCCACACACCTTGTAAACCTTTGAAGGTTTACACAGAGGCCCTGGTGCATGCATCCGGGACTTTAAGTGGCTGATCCCTCCCCTTTCCCTCTTTTTAAGCTAAGCCACTTTGAAGGAGGTGAGGTCGGACCCAGCCTACAGGAAAAGACAGTTGCCACCTGCATGACGGTGATACGGTGATGAGAATCCAAGTGCACATCCTAGCCTGAGCCTCCGCTTCTCTTCTTGATGAGTTTTACCTTGTGGAGACCCTTCAGCCAGATGATTGGTCTCTTTGTACATGAACATCTATCTAATATCTACACTGGGCTTTCTGCTGGCTTGTTGGTATTGCTCATACTGCTTCAAGTGAGGTTTTCACATAGATAACGAATAAACTAATGGATGACAACTACTCAAATTTTTATTTTCTATTTAAGAAATCGACTGGGAAAGGTAACTCATTTGTTAAAAGCACATACTACTCATGTAGACCTCTTTCTTTCTTGGCAACCACGTCATGTGCCTCACCAACCACCTGTAACTCTGGCCACAGAGGGCCTGGTGCCCCCTACTGGCTTCTGATAGCACTTGCACTTACCTGCATACACACACACACACACACACACATACACACACACACACACACACACTTAAAAACAAAAATAAAATTGCAGCAGATTATGCTAGGTACAGGGATTGAGATGTAGGTTAAGTATGGGATAAACTACATGCCAAAGTAATATCTTTGTCCCAGAGTGCCTTTTAGCTCCATTTTACAAAAATGACACTTTCACCACAGCTGGGGATACTCTAAGGTTTGTAAGGTCCTCTGTGTCCATGTGGGTCACTGAAGCTCTGGCTCTGGGCTGCTCCAATGTTCCATGGTGCAGAAATCTCCCAACCCACCAGCCGGAGAAGACTGTACACTGGTCATCTGGAAGTCCTCTTTTCTGGGTAAACAGTTCCCAGCTGCTTGTTCAATTTCCCAGGGTATTAGTTAGGGTTTTTATTGCTGTGAAGAGACATCATGGTCATGGAAAACATTTAATGTGGTGGCTCGCTTACATTCAGAGGTTCAGTCCACTATGATGATAATGCAAGGCAGGCAGGCTACACGGTGCTGGGAAGCAACTGAGAGTCCACATCTCACAGGCGATAGGGAGTAGACTGTCGCAGTGGGCGTGGCCCTCAAAGCCCGCCTCCTCCAGCGCTTCCTCCAACAAGGTGACTTCTCCTAGGAGTGCCGCTCCCTTAGAGGGCCTTTTTCTACTCATTGTTCTTAGCTTTCCTCCACAGGTATCTATTCTATCTCTGCCACTTACCATAGGTGCTGCAGAAACCAGCAAGATAAGTTGGGTCTGTGAGGCAGCTGTTTTGTGTTTTCCTCTCTACTTCATGTATGGAAGAATGTGTGAATGGTGTGGCCACACAGATGTAATTCTGTTTTAAGAATATGTGAATGGTATGTCCACATGGGTGTGATTCTATTTTAAATGTATGTTCTACATGGTCTCTATGTCTCTCTTGTCCTTTCTATCCATTTAAAATTCCTGCGGCTCAAAAAACACGGTTTCTCTTTACAATATGTGATCATCACCATTTTGACTAAGGTCAGGTGACCTCACCACCATCTTAACTAAGGGTAGGTCAAGTGACCAAGTGCTGCCATCTTTAATGACGTATTCCCTATAGTCTCATAGTTTACTTATGTTTTTGTCTCTAAATTCTTTTCACTCTTCCCCCTCTTCTCTCTCTCTCTCTCTCTCTCTCTCTCTCTCTCTCTCTCTCTCTCCCTCTCTCTCTCTCCCTCTCTCCCCTTCTCCTGGAGAACCAACTTCTGCCTCTCTCCCTTCTTCCCCCATTTCTCTTCCCTTCCACCCTTCTCCCAGCATTGCTGGGCCCTGCTCTGTCTCATGGGCTTGGATCCGGCTCCCAGCTTGGTGGGGTGACAGGCATTCTGTCCTGCCTGCACCCCCCCCATGCTGCCTCCCACCGCAGCGGCCACGGCCACTGGGGCAATTGGTAAGACTGCTCCCTCTATGGCCTAGAGCCTCTCGCACACCTGCACGCAAGCACGCATGCACGACTGCCCTTCCTTGAGTTCTTCCTTAGCACTGCACTCACTGAGCGGTGCGTTCGTTTTCTGGGCCTGAGACCCCTCGGAATCTGCTCCCCTGAGACCCTCGGAATCTGCTCCCCTGAGACCCCTCGGAATCTGCTCCCCCTTTGGCCTAGAGCCTCTCACACGTCTGCCCTTTTTGCACTCACTGAGCCATGAATTCGTTTTTGGGGCCCAGGGCCCCTCAAATATTTTTCTGCCTCATTGTTTCCCATAGCTAAAAAGGCGAATGGATTACTCAGAGGGGTCCTTGTGCTGTTTGGATTTGTGTGTCTGTGTGTGTTTTTTGTTTTTGTTTCTTTTTGGACCTGAGTGGCCCTTGGCGTTTTAAGGACTGGTTCCTGAGCAAACAGGCCGGGAATCAGCTTGGCTTTATCGTCAACCCCACACTAGCCTGGAGACTCGCTCTGGGGTTTGACGTGGACAACCATGGCCGCTGCCATTTTCTTTTAGCTTAACAAAGGGAAGAACCAGAGGTTCCATCCCTAGACAAAGAGTGCCAGTAGGCTCTCCACATGAGGTCCCACCCCTAGCCAGCTTCCTTTTGCTCACTTTTCATTTAACTCTATGTTTATAAAACTTAAATTCAACTGAGTGTAAATGCACGTATATTTACTGTTAAATGTTAAAATTGTTCGTTCATGGTATCTCATTCCAGACTACAAAACAATAACTGTCATGTTTTAAACTGGTATGTACTTTTAAGTCTCTTACAAAAAATACTGTATATGTAATCCAACCCGGTTTTAAAATATATTAAGCTGTTCTCTACTATTGTCAGTTCTACTGTTAACCTTCTATTAGAAGCAGGTTTTTTTTTCTTCTTTCTGTCTTTAACAACTATAAATCTTACCTGTTAAGTTGAGAGCCAGTACAGTCAAGCTTGAACCCAGATCTCCAGGCAGATTCTATACTGTAGTTACACCTGATAAACAGCCCTCAACTTCTCAGAAATCTGGGAATATGGCATTTAAACATTTAATTATTAAAAGCTTTTCATAACAAAAAGAGACAGGTTGGCTCCTATCAACAGCACTCTACTTTCTCCCAAGAACACAAAAGACAAATGGGCACAAAACAATGTCCATCTGCAATTCGCTTCAACTGCCAAGCACTGACCACTGGCAAAACCACCTTTCATCTAAACTGAAGATCTCCAGACAGTGGACAGGATCGCTGGAATCGACAGCCTAGCTGCTAAGGTCAAGGTAGGCTTGTCTTCCTACAGATTTCTAACCCACAAGATCTAAAACCTGACAGGCCCTGAGCTAAACAGCAAAAGGCAAATACGACCCTCAGCAACCGTGGAGGACCCTGAGGAGGGGCTCTAGGTGCCAACCAAGTAAGTTCTCTGTCGTTTTTTAATAAGTAACTCAAGGAAAATTTTATCCTCCTCAAAGATCTCTGGTGCAGTTTGATAGCTGAGAGGTTTTGTTGGTTTAAAAGGAAAGCCTCACCAAACAAATTTCAGTAAAATACAAATTCAAGTTATTAAAATGTATACCTGCAGGTTATAAAAGTATGAGGACAAATACAAATTATCAACTTTCTCTCACATGCTGCCTTTCATAGTCTTTTTTTGTTGTTGTTTTTAGAGACAGGTTTTCTCTGTGGTTTTGGAGCCTGTCTGGAACTAGCTCTTGTAGACCAGGCTGGTCTCGAACTCACAGAGATCCGCCTGCCTCTGCCTCCCGAGTGCTGGGATTAAAGGCATGCGCCACCACGCCCAGTTTACCTTTCATAGTCTTAAAGATACTTTTCATCATGCAAAAACATCTGTCACTGTTATTCTGACATAAATATGCTATTGCTTATACAATGTATATGTCTAAAACTTATGTTTTCACAAACCTAAAAAATTCTTGTGAGTCCTAAGAAGCCGAATTGAAGGATCCACCTTAAACAGGCCCCGCCCTCTCCCAATCCCTCCCCCTCCTGCACACTGTCTCTCCTGACGAGGTAACTTTGCTCTCTCTCTCTCCCTCTCTTTCTCTGTCTCTTCTTTTATCCTCCTTCTCCTCTCTCTCTCCCTCTCTGTTTCTTTTTCTCTCTCCCCCTTCCCTTTTCTTTCATAACCCACTAAATAAACTATACCCACTTTCTCTGTATGATTGTCTATTATCTCTCACCTGCTGTGGCACCTTGTGGGACCAGCTGCCCTACCGACCCACCAAGGTCTCTCACTAACCACCTCCCACCCACCTGGGACCCACAGAGGCCTCGAGTGATGGGAGTGGCTGCCCCTCGTGGCCCGCTGCCACCCCTTGGGGAACTGTGCCACTGTATTTAAATTATTACACCTCATAGCTCTGTTTTTTCAGACTCAGACATGGCCTTGAGGGTTGTAGGTTGCGCCCAGCCTAGCCATGCCTGTATGACCTAGAGACTAGTTATTCTAGTTCATGGATGCCAGGTAAATGTGTGCACTCTCCCTCTCTCTCTGCTTCTACTGTTTACTCGGGAAGAGCTAACATCTCCCTCAGTGTCTGGGAAGAAAGCTAACACATGCGTTTGTCCAGTACTCTGCAGTCTGCACAACGACATTACATATACAAACTTGTTTCTGTCTCCTAAGCATCCTGCAGAATGACTGACCGGTCCTCTTTTCCAGCTAAGCAATAATAAATGACTTGTCTGGGGCCACACAATTAGAAAACACAACAATTGGGCCTTCAAGCTAGCTCCCAGTTCCCAGTCCTGCATAGTGGCTATGAAATCTGCCAGAGAATGCAAATTTCCTGGGCTTACTACCCATTAGGAATCATGGGAAGAGTTGTCTGCGAGTGGTTTCCAGGTATTTACAATACAGTTTCCCACAGATTTTATTCTGCTGGCCTCTGTGGTTAGACTATTCCAGCCTGGCACTTTTGTATGGGTTATAGCTTCAAGAACTATATAACCTGGCCGCGCATTGATGCCCTTTCCGAAAGGTGCATATTTTAAAACATGTTATCATCACTCCTGGAATAATGGTATGTACTCTGTGAATGGTCTGACCATTGATTGTTCTATGCCAATCACCCAAATAATAATAAAAAAAAATCAACACCTTAATTGTACTTCACATCAGAGATTTTAAGCCAGGTGTGTTGGCACATGCCTACAGTCCCAGTTCTCAAGAGGTAGAGGCAAGAGGAACAGGAGTGCAAGGCCATCCTTGGCAGCATGACGTGTTTGAGGTCAGCAAGGGTTACTTGAGATCCTGTCTCAAGAAGAAAGAAAGAGAAAGAAAGAAAGAAAGAAAGAAAGAAAGAAAGAAAGAAAACAAAAACAGAGATCAATCAATCAACAAACCTGCGAGACATTTTGTAACATTCCCAGAGCCATACATGTAAGAAAAATAACAATATCAATACCTCCATTTTACAGATAAGAAACAATATCAGAGTGAATGAGAAACTTCTCAAGGGCACAGCACACCAGCTGTCAGAGGGATCTTCTGATTACAAACCTTATGTTTATCCCAGAAAGGCTAGACTTGTGTAATATCTGTATAATAATAACATGTAACATTACATCTTTTTTTTGTTGTTGTTTTTTTTTTGTTTTGTTTTGTTTTGTTTTGTTTTGTTTTGTTTTTCGAGACAGGGTTTCTCTGTGGCTTTGGAGCCTGTCCTGGAACTAGCTCTGTAGACCAGGCTGGTCTCGAACTCACAGAGATCCGCCTGCCTCTGCCTCCCGAGTGCTGGGATTAAAGGCGTACGCCACCACCGCCCGGCAACATTACATCTTCTTTATCAGTTTATTTAATTTCCAACAGATCCTATGGGTGATATTGTTAATGCTAATTATCTTAGCGTTTAAAATTCTCAGTCATGTTATCGCCATACTGTTTGCCTTGGTGTTGTGTATCAGTTTCCTAAAGATTGAGACTTTGTATCTGAGACCCGGTACCTGAGATAACCCGACCCCCACCCAAGAACAGACCATTCAAAGGAAATGCCTGGCATTCCAAGCGCTGTAGATAGGATCACCTGCCAGTGCACATTCACCAGGACACCCCTAGACAAATGTCAGCCAGTCAAGGGTCTTAAAACCTCAGATGCCCCCTCACCCCCACCTTTGCTACTATAAGTCCCTATTCTAATTGAGCGTGGGGCCCTCTGGTTATTCCAATACGTTGGACATGCGCAAAGACCGAGTTTGCAAACTTGATTAAAATAAAAGCTCTTTGTTTTTACATATGGGACTCGGTTTCCTTGTTGTCTTTTGCCGACACTGTGGATTTGGGTATAACAGTATCCTTCTGGGAAGGCTTTAAAACAGGTTACCAACTCAAAACAGCTTCTGGAAGTCCCTGAAACTGACCAGATTCCCCAGGCTCCTCCCTCTCAGGAGTAAACAACAATCCTGGGGGTGTGCCCCTCAGATAAACTACGCTACAAAGAAGACTCTGAGATCAGACCAGCTGTCTGGAAGAAGCAAAAAACCAGCTGAGTTTCCTAGAAGAGATTTAGACCAACTAAATCACTTGGAAAGGACATTTTGCAACTGGTTGGGCTGCCTGCAAGCTGTGCCGTGTGTGTCATGTTCCCAGCTTCTGTGAGCTGTCACCCTTGCAGGGATAGGCTTTGTGATGTAGCTATCTTTGAGTCATTTCTGCTCATGTAAGTAACCCCATCGCCCATACTCCTGTAAGTAACCCAAATAAAACTCGTTGGTTCACCAAGTTGGACTTCAGTGGTATCTGTACTTTGCTCTGTTGTGAGCTCCCTATTTGGGATGGATAGATGTGTATATCACATATCCCCAGGAAAAGTCTGTCACAGAGCACTTGGCTGATTAATTTATTCAACAGATGTTTTATACACTCATTACTGTGGCTAGAGCCACTGAGAATTTTCCTGGTTCCGGGAAATACCAGAATGGGCACATTGTATTTACAATTAGCTGGGAAATGATAAGAGCAGATATGCTAACGTTATGTGTTATGATCAGAAGTGGGTGACAAGGGTCACGGACAGGAAATGAACTGCCTCAGAGCAAGACTGACAGGTTCACAAATAGCACCATGTGCTTTAATTGGTGCTGTTCCCACAGACTAGAAAATAGATTTTATATACTCGCCCTGAAAGGAGCATTGCCTGTGAACCTGGATCACACAGATGCCAGCCATCATGAATGACATCACCACCAGATGCTGAGGGGAGTCTTACAGGGCTCCAGTGCCCCCCCTTTGACTAAATTCAAGTTCTCACGTTTCCAAGTGTAAAAAAAAAAATCAGCAATTCAACCCCCCTGTTTTAATTCCAGCATAGCAGATGCACTTAATCTATTGCTGTCTCAGTCAGCAATTGTGTCTCTGGAGTTAGCGGCTTGCTTCTCTAGCAGCAGCTTGGTCACTCAGGCTGCAGCCTGGGGAGAATTCTTTTCCCTCAGGCACTGGCTCTGTTGCTGTCACTAAAGGCAGCTTTAACTAAACCTCTATCATTCTATTTATAAATAAGACTTGAGACTCAAAGGCTGGGGTGAAAACCTGCTAGCTCAAAGAGGCTGAGTAGCAACTAGATAACCTTCTCTCCTTGCTGGCACCTCCCAAAAGACCTGTGCTGCTCCGCCAAACCAGAAAAGGCTGTGCCCCTCCAAATCCCTCCCTACTACTTCCTGTGTCTCTCTAGCTCTCCCGGATGTCCTCTAATACTCTACGATCACTTTCTGTCAACTAGTTGCTAACTCAGCCTCCTGACCCAAGGTTAATTGTATTTAATCAATGTAAATGCAAACTTAGGGTTCATGGTGTGATTGAATATCTCCCAACAACCCCCCTCCCCCGCCTCATTTTTAGACAGGGTCTCTCTATTATATAGCTCTGAGCCTCCTGGAACTATATGTAGACCATGGTGACCTCATACTCACAGAGATCTACCTGCCCCTACCTCCCTACTTCTGCGATTAAAGGCATGTTCTGTCATTCCCAGCACGATTTCATAACCTCAGTGTACACAGGTATCCATCCTTCATTTCTTCTTTCTCTGCACATCATCTTTTCCCCTTCGATTAAATGGAAACCCAAGGGGTTAAATGCAGAGAGTAGAGTAGGCCTTGGTGGCCTGTCAAAATGACTTTTATCTTAGTTTATTTCTCCCGTGGCTATGATAAAACACTGATATAAGTAACTTCGGGGAGAAAGAGTTTACCAGGCTCACAGTTCCAGGTTATAGTTCATCATTTGAGTGATGTGGGAGTCCCCTCTGTATGCTATAAATGCCATTAATGAATAAAGGAACTGCTTTGGACCAATAGCAGGGCAGAACTTAGCTAGGCAGGGAAAACTAAACTGAATGCTGGGAGAAAGAAGGGCGGAGACAGGGAGAAGCCATGGAGCTGCTGCTGGAAACAGATGCACTGAAACTTTGCTGGTAGGTCACGACCTCATGGTGAGGCACAGATTAATGGATATGGGTTAAATTTAGATGTAAGAGTTAGCAAATAAGAAGGTAGAGCTAATGGGCCAAGCATTGATTTAAATAATATGGTTTCTGTGTGATTTTTTTTCTGGTCCGAGCTGCCCAGTGGCCGGAATGAACAAGTAGCCTTCCCACAACAATTTGAGGAAATCACTGTGGCAGGAACTTGAAGCCAGTAGTCACCTCTACAGTCAAGAATAGAAAGATGCCTGATGTGGTGTACACACCTTTAATCCTAGCTTTTAGGAGGTAGAGGCAGGCAGATCTCTGAGTTCAAGGCCAGCCTGGTCTCCACAGGGAGTTCTAGGTCATCCAGGACTACAAAGAGAAACCCTGTCTCAAATCAAAACAAAGCAAAACAAAACAAAAAGAAAGTGTTACACCCAGATCTCAGGAATCCTCAGAAGACCACCATGGAGAACAAGTCCTATATATAAAACCAACGAATCTTTATTCAAGTTTGAACTTGGACTCTATGTGTCCAACACTTTGGCACGATCAGATCCCTGAGCACAGTTGGTGTGGGGTTTTTATCATAGCAGAGGTTGGTGTGAGGGATTTCTAAAGTTCAGGACCCCTGAATGACTGACACTTGTCTAGGGGTCCCTTGGTGAAAGGGGATGGTTGTGTGCTGTGCTAAGGGACATCAGGTGATCCTCTCTATAATGGTTGGAATATCAGGTATTCTCCCTTTGGATGGTCTGCTCCTGTGTGGTCTCAGTTTGTGGTCTCTCCTGGAGCCAGGTAATCTGAAACTTAGTTTTCTTTTTTTTTTTATTATTATTTATTTATTTATTATGTATGCAGTGTTCTGCCAGCGTGTATCCCTGCAGCCCAGAAGAGGGCACCAGATCTCCTTACGGATGGTTGTGAGCCACCATGTGGTTGCTGGGAATTGAACTCAGGACCTCTGGAAGAGCAGCCAGTGCTCTTAACCTCTGAGCCACCTCTCCAGCCCCCTGAAACTTAGGTTTCTATCGAGCTTGTCATGCTGGGCCCTACGAAAGAAAGGACTCACTGCCGGAGAGCACAGATGCAGATAGCAGAGGCAGCTGGTCACCTTGCATCTGTGTTCAGGAAGCAGAGCGATGCCTCCTGGTACTGGGCTCGCTCATTTCATTCAGTCAGGACACCAGCCAGCCTGTGGAAGGTGCCGGGTGAGTCCTCCCACCTCTCTTAACCTGAGCTAGAGGAGTCCCCTCACAGACACGCCTAGAGGCGTGGCCTTAGTGTTCTTGAGCCTGAGGTGTCCTGCAGTCCTTCCCTGTTCACAGGCTGCTTCTAGCCTCTGAGTGCATCGTCCATTCATGTTGATCTTTCCAAAGGTGCCCCATGGAGTGTGCTGCCAACTCTCTGGAGACATTTACCAGTCCAGGCAGGACCCTGTGTGTGACACCCTGCCATGCTCCAGCCTCTCTTCCCCATGGCCCCTGCATTCCTGAGACAGTCTCTTGTTCCCTCATGAAAATGTTAGAGGGGAAAAGTTTTCCCTATGCAAGTATTGGAGCTCTGAGGGGAAAGGTTAGGGTTAGGGTTAGGGTTAGCAGTCGGGAGCCAAGAAATCCGCACAGTCACACCATACAACAAACCTCACATGAGATTCACTGGGAGAGACAGAGAGGATGGCTGCCTCTGCCCAGGGAGAAACAGCCTGGAACTGAGCAGGAGGCAGACTTTAAGTAGGATTTCTAGGAGGGAGGGGTGCAGAGCTTTCCAGGGTGGCCTGGTCTGGGGCAAACTCAGGGATTAGTGGAATTTCAAGCTCAGGGACTAATGTGTTTTCAAAACCAAGAAGTGAGCACGGACTCTTTACCCTCCACTCCACCTTCCTTCTGTCCTCGGTGGTGGTCATTCTGCCTGCCGAAAGTGAGCACGGACTCTTTACCCTCCACTCCACCTTCCTTCTGTCCTGTGGTGGTCATTCTGCCTGCCTCTTTTCTCTTGTTGGTCATTTAGCCCTCATCTGGGTCGGTACAGTTAATCTACAAGGAAGCTACATACCCTAAGGCAGCACTTTCTTGATCTTAACAAGAAAAACCTCAGAATATTCCCGTTAGCAAACAGTTGCTAGATCAACTTTTGCAGTGAATTTCATCCAAATATAAACCAAATCAAAGCAGTGAGTCTAAGACAGCTTTGTACTCTAGGCACTATTGTTCTTTTAATCCCTTTTAAAGAGGGCTGCCTCTGTAACACCTGGGAACCCCTAAAATACGGTGCTAGGCAGGGCGCAGGGTTCTGTGGTATAGCATGCATGTAGCATGTGAGGCCCTGGCTCCAACCCCAACACCGAGATATAAGTGAAATAACATGCGGCTGAGAGTTAGCCCCAGCAAGAGTTACCTGGATTTTTTTAAAACTTTACATGAACCTCTAGGCGTGTCTGTGAGGGGACTCCTCTAGCTCAGAATAAAAGGAGATTGGGGGATGGTTGAGATGGCTCAGCAGGTTGAGAACCTAAGTTAGATCTCCAGGACATACCTCTTGGAAGGAGAAAAATCAATGACCATAAGTCCTCTTCTGACCTCAACAGGTGTACGAAGCCCCCCCCCCATGCATATAAATGCCATTAAATAAAATAGTAAGCATAATAATTTTTAAAAAGATACAGCTAACTGTTGCTGGAGTAAAATATTCCATCTGTGATAGGAGACACCAATATGGGACTTTTACTCATGTTCTAGTCTTTTTCTGATCTCAAGGATGCAAAAGAGAAAGAGGAGAAAGAAAGGATAGCGAAAGAGCTGCATGCACCCCCATTTCCAGAATGATTGGGGTGTCCCAGCCTAGAAAGGAAGCAAACATGTACCAGGCCTTTGTGGGCTTTATTTGGCATTCTGGAATGGGAAACACACCTGTCTTGGTTCCTGTTTGACTACTGTGAAGAGATACCAGTGGCCAAGGGAACTAATAAATGAAAGCTTTGGGGGGGGGGCGGTGTTAGTCCATGGTCGTCATGGTGGGGAGTGTGCCAGCAGGCAGGCCTGACACCGAAGCCCAACTGAGAGCTTCCATCTGATCCATACGCTCCAGGCAGCTAGCTAGCAAGACTAGGTCTTGTATGGGTTTTGAAACCTCAAAGCCTGTCTGAACCCCACCCCAATGACACATTTCCTTCAATAAAGCCATGCCCTAGTCTTTCCTAAACAGTCCACCAACTGGGAATGAAACCCTCAAATATATGAGCCTATGGCTGAGGGGAATTCTCATTCAAGCTTCCACAGAACCTTCCTATAGTAAGTGTTCCAGTGAGCAGGGGTCATTTGGGTTTGTTTATTGTTATTGTTATTATTATTATTATTGGTTTTTGAGAGAGGGTTTTTTTTGTGTAACAGTCCTGGCCATCCTGGAACTCACTTTGTCGGCCAGGCTGGTCTCGAACTCACAGAGACTTAACTGCCTATCTATCTCTGAGTGCAGGTGGAAAGGGCCACCACACCCAATAAGGGGTTCAGTTTTATAGACAGAGAAGGAGAAGAATCAGGAACAGAGAGGAAAGGGGAGACTGGTCTTTTCATAGTTAATTCCTTGTGTGGTCAGGGAGACAGGACAATAATCTGAAAAACATAATGATAACCAGATAACACCAGTTTACGATTGGGGCAGAAGGACCTTCACTGTCGTGCCAACTGAAACGTGTCTGCGTGGAAAATCTGGTGACTTTTCTTTTCTCTGATTTCTGTGAAGGTCAGAAAACAATTTGTTTCTTGGTCTGGTGGTCTGGAACTTTAGTGTGACACTTTGATTTTTGTTTGATCTGCCAGTGCCCAGCTCTGCAGCTTGCTCTAAACTATCCAGCCTCCTTCACAGAACCTTTGTCATGGCCGGTTGGGGATGTGTCTCTGCGGTAGAGAACTTTCCTGTCAAGCACAAACTCCTGGACTGGATCCCCAGCGCTGTCTAAAACTGTTAGCATCTGGAATTCCTCACCATGAGCTCATCCCGCGAGTTTGAAGCTCACTGTGTTAGTCTACGCCTGTGACTGGCAGCTCTTCACACTCAGACGTTAACACAATGCATGTTTTCTGGCCAAGGACAGTCACAGGATCCCAACAGAAGTAAACACATATACACATTTCTCAGCCCTGGGCTGTCCTGGGGAAAGCGTGCAAAAAAATGAGATTACCGCTGACCATTCCAGATGCACGCTGAGCACCAAACAGAAGACATCAAATCAAGTTCGTGTGTTGACGTGTCTTAGGTGATTTCAGTGTCAAAGAGCAAAAAGGGACGATTTGCTACAAAACCCTAGACTGACAGGGAAAGCAGCAACAGAAGGCAGGACCGGATGAGATGCTTTTCCCCAGGTGCGAGAGAAAACATCTGTCAAGGAAACCTGCCGTGGTAGAGGCGTGTCCCCAAGGCCATGCCAGGACCTCGCCAGCAAGGACCCTTCCTGGGAGAGGCTTGTCAGGAGACGCGGGACTTGGGTAAGAGCAGACACATGATGAGCCAATCAGTGGACACTTGGATGACTCCAAACAAGTAATGAGCACACAAGGCAAGAACAGTAACAATTCACCCAGGAAGTCTGGAAGATGAAGTTACAGCCCAGAGCAAGTACGGACTTGAGAAGCAGAACAACTACAAGTCACTCAACAGTCCTAACGCCAAGATGTGTTAAGAGGGGGAAATGGGACAGAACTGTGCTGGACTCCCCGAACCCAGAACTCCGGAGATCAAGGCAAGAGGATACTAGGTTATTCTATCTCCAAAAATATCTTAAAGGCAACCAATAAAATACTAGAAATTGAACTTGCTCCTAAAGCAGTAGGCTAATTGGATGGTGGTCTCGGAGAGAAGAGTAGGGAGCCCAACAGGACAGACCTAGAAGGAATTTCCCAAGCACACCATTCAGTGTGCGGAGTTCAACATCAGATGACCACGTGTCTGGAGAGGGTCTTCCAGGTCAGCAGGAAGCCAGCACTGAGACACAGATCGCTCAGGGTGAGTGACTGTCACAGCTGAGGCTGCCTGTGCTGCTCGGCTGCTTGCACAATTAGTGCCAGGGTTATGTGGGCTACAGACCACGTTCTATCCATTCCACTTCAGAACGGTGTTTCTGATGATTTTAACAGAATGGATGCCAAACGTAGACCATCTCAACTACTCATAAGGCAAACACTGGGCTTCTTAAGGCGAATGCACGGCAGAAGCATCTGTGCTGCAAGATTTTTGTCGCTGTCCTGGGGATCAATTGAATCAGGTACTCAGGTTTGCTGGGGCAGTGCTCTACCCGTTGGTCCATCCCCAGACCCACCATCTGTACTTCAGATGCTGTGAGCTGCACCTGTGTGCCCCTGGGTCCTGGACACCCCTTCCATGAACTCAGTGCCCAAATATATAGTGGGGAAATTCCCACAGTCGTTTTGATGTATCTGAAGGCTGGGAACTCAGAGAACCCAAGGCTACTGTGAGTAGCAACACAGAAAAAACAGAATAGTCAGTCACAAGATCTTCGGGCATCACAGGGAAACCTGGGGTTTAGACCTAGGGCTGAACTGACCAACATGGGCAGCGCTGTTATGTTCTAAGAACACAAGGTAAGCTCCATGAAATCACTCACTTTATTGATGCAGTCTTTGAAAGCATGCCTTGCTGAACGTCCCCTCCCTTATACAATGAAGCGATGGGTCTTATCATATCATCTGTGACATGTTTGTCACTACTGATGTGTTTATCTGTCACAAGACACACTTTGCTACTCACAGATGTGACTGTTGGTAGCCCCAATGTCCTGACTGCATCACAGAGGCGTCTGTACCTGCTGCATTGGGTTCCTTCAGGCCCAGGCAAATAAATGACTTTATGCAGATTATGCAGCGCTTAGTAATTATATTCGCGTCTCCCCATTCTGATACTGTAGAGGCAGACTCCAAACTGAATTTGGATCATAGATCACTTCTGTCAAAAAAAATTTTTTGTGCTAAACTATCTGATGGAAATTTCAGGACCACACCATATCTCAATGTCTAAACCACTTAACAAGTTTTGAAAACCCCATCCCCACCTGCCCACTCTAGAAGGATCCACCCTCTCGAGCTGGCTCCAGCCTCGCGGCTTGCTTCCCTCTCCTGCGTTCCACCTTCCTCTTGGCCTTTCCGTGCCGGAGCCTGTGGCGTTGACTCCAGTCCAGTCTTCTCTAATCCTCTATTTCCTGTGCTGGCGTACTGCCTAGAACAATTCCTCAAAAACACAATACTTACCAAAAAACTTTCCAACTGACGTGGGTGTAGTCGTGAAGCTTTGAAAGTCGAATTCCTCCCCTCATGCGCCACATCTCATTCTTGTCTAATTGCTGCCGCTGCACTATCAAATGTTTCCATCTCTATAGTACCAATGTGACTCAGTTGATTTTATAGTTAGAATAAGTTTTTTCAAAGATGTTCCTGCCTGTTTTCTATTAGTGAAGAAAACCTCCCAACCACACCCTACTTCAGACTTCAGACTATCACTGGGCGTCTGAAATAATAACTGCGTATGCTTCTGTTCTTCAGCAACTCCAGTAACCTCCCCAAATCTTCTGCCCTCAGAGAATTCACTAATACTTTCATGAGTTATAAAGCAGAGCTTCCCTGGGCTTTTGCTTCTGGTGTGTTAGAATCCTTGGCTAGTTTGTGTTCAGTTCCTATGATGGCTGCAACTGTAATTTCCGTACACAGCTGTCTACTTGTGATAGGTGTCACGGAAGAAGATACGTCAGCGGGGTCTAGTTTTCCACTGCTAGATGATGTGCTTTACTTTTTTTTAAAATATTTTTTATTGTTTATTGGTGTGAAGGTGTCAGATCCCCTGCAACTGGATCTTCAGACAGTTGTGAGCTGCCATGTGGGTGCTAGGAATTGAACCCGGGTCCTCTGGAAGAGCAGTCAGTACTCTTAACCACTGAGCCATCTCTCCAGCCCCAAATATTTATTTATTTACTTATTATGTATACAGTGTTCTGTCTGTGTGTATGCCTGCAGGCCAGAAGAGGGCACCAGACCTCATTACAGATGGTTGTGAGCCACCATGTGGTTGCCGGGAATTGAACTCAGGACCTTTGGAAGAACAGGCAATACTCTTAACCGCTGAACCATCTCTCCAGCCCCCTGTGCTTTACTTTTGACAGAATTTGGCAGACGTTGTGGAACGAAATGAAAGCTTGCCCTAAAACGTTTAATACTCAAATAGTCAAAAAGCACCTGGTCGGTCTAGAGAGTATCGCTCAGTGGGCAGAGTCCTTAGCAGGCATGAAGCCCAACACCTTATAAACCAGCACTTGGAAGGTTGGAGGCAGGAGGATCAAGAGCTAAAGGTCATCTTTGGATACATAGAGAGTTTGAGGCCGGCCTGGGTTACATGAGACCTTGTGTCAAAACAAACTGTACTAATTTTTGCTACGCCAAACCCTCCAGTGTTCTAATGCAGCTAAACGATGGGAAAGAATATATGCAGCTTTCTTTTTCTCAAAGGGATTCAGAAGCTATTTAAAATCAATTTCCCACTCATGATCAGAGAAGAATTTGGCAAGGGTTCCTTAAAATACATGGGAAACTGGTGGTGGCAGTGGTGGCACACGCTTTTAATCTCAGCACTAGGGAGGCAGAGGTAGGCAGATTTCTGAGTTTGAGGTCAGCCTGGTCTACAAGAACTAGTTCCAGGATAGGAACCAAAGCCACAGAGAAACAAAGTACATGAGAATTTTTTTATAAACATATATTTTAATTTAACTTTTAGTTAAGCTATGTACCTTCAGTCTAGAAAACTGTTTTTCTTTATCTTCTTTCTGTTTTGGATTATAAACTACTTATTATTATTAGGATCTGTGTATGGGATGGAGGGCTGGGTAGCGTGGTGCACCATGGAGGGCAGAGGACAACTCTGTGGCACCAGTTTTCTCCCTCTACTTTATGTGAGTAGACCAGGCTGGCTCAAACTCCAGGCAAGCCTGCTGTCTCGGCCTCCTGAGATGGACTTACAGGTGTGTGTGCCAGCGTGCTTATCTTGAAAACTCCACCTCTGGAGTCTGTGGGTGAAATCGTCTTGATTTTCTCCCGGTTCCCATTTTGCCCTTCTTGCTTATTTTTTATTTCTATTATTTTCAACTTTTTTTTTCTCAGCTTTCTTTTGAAACGTCAAGAGTATTCTGGTACTGCCAGATCTTTTGGTTCCTTTGTATAATTTGGCAAGAGGAAAATAACCTGCCTGTTATACATTAAAATGTGGAGAAAACATCAACTGTATGACAAAAATCTCTTTCGTCAGGCACGGGCTTGCAAAAAACTAATCTTATAGCTATTGACAATGGTGAATATGTTATATATTTGTATTTGCTGGGGAAGAAATTTAAATTTTCAAATAAAAAGGAACATAGAGTTTCAGTTTGTGGCATAAGCATGGGGACCTGAACTCAGGCTCACAGCACCCACGTTAAAAGCTCAGTGCAGCCTATAGAATCCCAGCACTGGAGAGGCAGAGAAAGATAGGTCTCTGGGGGACTCTGGCCAGCCAAAGTGGTCGAGAGAGTGATCTCTAGGATCAGTGGGCCCTTATCTCAAAAAATACGGAGAGGCACCAAGAAAAATATCCAACATCTATATGCATGTACACACACACACACACACACACACACACACACACACACACACACTCACCAACTACCCTGGAAGTAGGCACACATTAGTGTCACTCCAGACACTGTTATTTTATGGCGGGCGTAGGTGTTCTGGCTGGCATTGCCCTGTTGCACGGGCCAGCCCACTTCCTCTCCCCTGCGTTGCTCAGTCAGGTCACCCACATCACTCCTGAAACAAACAGTTCAGATTTAGCAGTGAAAACTTAAGATGCTAAAGATAGAAACATATCAGATCAATGATCCAGGCAGTGGGAAGACTGTTTGAGATCCCATCAGCCTATGAACCATTTCCATGACAGTTTGACAACCAGCAACAGATGGAAATCCCTGGGCGTCCCCAAAGGAAAGGCCCTCCAGGGTGACAGGCACCTTGTCCAGGGTGACTCTGCGGGGAACAGCAGGTGGATTGGCCCCACATATGCGCATGGACAGCACAAAGAGAAAGAGAGAATATGAATAAACAGGTGAATGAATATAGATAGGGTAACTTCATTAAAATGTGAAAAAGCCTTTGTAAGCAAACTTGCATAGGCAGGACAGTATGGACAGCAGAGGAAGGATTCTAGCTGTCTTTCCAAGGGGGCGTCATGAAACAAAGATTGTTTCTGTTTACTGTTGCTGTGTTGAAATGCTAAGGATTAACCCCATGCATGTTCTTAGTATATGCTGTCCCCATGAGCTTCATCCTGGGTCCCAGGAGCAGGATGCTGTCAACCTAGCCGACTGAGACAGACAAGCCGTGGGCTGGAAAAGAAAAGTCACCTCTGTTCCCTTAGGAGGAGCGTGCTCAGTGCTGAGACAGATAGCTTGGGTCCGTCTTTGTTCAAGGTCTTGGTTCTGCTGGAGGAGGCAAAACTCCCTACCAACCAAATCTTCCTACTTAGAGGACTGACGTGGAGGGGTGAGTGGTGTGGGAGGTCCTTCTGCCTGTGTGTTGCTTTTATTGGTTAATGAATAAAGAAATGGCCTTGGCCTCTAGCAAGGAAGAACATAGCTGGGAGGAGCTAAACTGAATGCTAGGAGAAAAAAGGCGGAGTCTAGGAGAAGCCATGTAACCCCTCCCTAGACGGATGGCCAAACTTTACCTGGTAAGCCACAGCCTTGTGGTGATACACAGATTAATAGAGATGGGCTAGTTTAGGATGTAAGACTTAGCCAATAAGAAGCTGGTGGGACAAGCAGTGATTTAATTAGTACAGTTTCTGCGTGGTTATTTCAGGAGTCTGGGGGCTGGGAAAATGAACAAGTGTGAGATCCCCAGGCTCCGTTGCTGAAGCAAACATGACTGGCTGGGACTGAGTGCCACTTTCCGGATGTCTCTGCAGTTCAAAACTGTAACCACCCCAAGAGTGTTTTATGTATTACTTCTGCTTCACAGCCTGCAGAGGAAATGAGTCTCCCTTGACAAAGGGGGATCTTGCCAGGGATGACCTCACTGACTTGGGAACAGTGAAGCAACTCAAACCCAACTTGAAGAACCGTCAAGGTCCAAGCCCATCCCCAGCTGGCCAAAGAAATGCTGATTTCATGTGTTGACACAGCCTTAGTGATGCACAAGTCAGAATCAATCATCTACTGATGAGACTATTTGTCCTGCTTATTTGAAGACAGAATCTCACTGTCTAGCTGATGGTAATCTCAGACTTGGAATTCTCCTGCCTGCCTCCCAAATGCTGAGATTATATATAAAGTGTGCACCGTTTTGCCTGGTTCCATTGAAATGATTTTTGATGGACTTAAACTTTACTTTGTGTTCCATTTTGTTTCTGCAAAACATTTATTTATTTTAGGTTAAAATTCTTATTTACTTAAATTTTCAAGAAGTGGTCATTAAATTCTGCTTGCTTTGAAAAAAATCAGATCAATTAGAAAAGCGTGAGTTTACCAGGCATGGTGGCTTGGGTCTGGAATCCCAGATCTTCCAGAGATGGAGACAGCTGTGTGAGCCCAGGAGTTAGCGGCCAGTTGAGGCCTCAAAACCAAAGCTTATGTCGGAGAGAGGTGACCGGGGGACGAGGAAGAGAGAGACTGATTATGTTTTATAATTCTCTTAGATAACAAAATCCATCTCCAAGGCAGTAAAATGAAGAGTACGAAAAGGGGTGTGTGCGTACGTGCGTGCATGCGTGCGTGTCCGAAAGGGAAGCCCACTGCCTTCGCTAGATTCTTGGCCTAGTCCTCAGCTAAAGAAATGGCTCTGATGTGACTAGACACTAACCGTACAGCTTTCGGGCCCTCAGCAAACATCTAGATGGAGCTTTTGAAATCTTTGGGTGGCAGCGCTCACCAAGTCTTGGCCATCACATTCTCCCACTGCCAGCCCTCACCCCCGTCTGGAGTTTCGAACCCTCACTCATGACGGTCAATCAATGACTGAAAAACCTTAGCCTAGTTTTTTTTTAAATTTATTTGCTTGTTTATTGTTTTGTTTTTTAATGATCTTCAGTTCCTTTGCTCTTTTCCACTTTAGCATTGAAGATCCTTTTAATGACAATTTAAGACATTTGAGAGGTCCCACTCTGTTCATTCTAGCAGAGCGTGTTTGGCAAAGCGTGATGCTCAGAGACGTATTTGTAAGGCATATGGGTAACACAAGCACCTGCTAAAGGCTTCCCACTTGGATACATTGAAGCAAGTTCACTGGAAAGAGACTCCCGTGATTCATCTACTGAAAAGAATATTTATTATGCAAATCAGCCTTCCATGTATTAAGGTATTGCTACCCACATATCTTCCGGGACCAGAACTTTGAGGTACAATGCTTACAGTGGGGAGGACTCTTCAGTGAAGGGCTGCGTGGGTAGGATTTATCTATGGCTTGGCACAGAAAAACCAACTCGCCTATCAGAAGGCTTCATCTGAGACCATGACCTCTTTACCTTCTAGCCCCTGAGAATGGATTAGACGACACTATTTGTGACCGCAAGATTTAGTTTTACATCTCCTGTTCCCTTAGGTGTCTGTACCCGCAGCCCATCCCAGACTCCGCCTTTTCTTGTTTCCAGTGATGTAAATTTAATACTCCTTCTATTCTGTGATCTTAGCATCTTCTAAAATACAGGAGACAGTCACATGCTGTTCGTGTCTGTTGAACATCACAATTTGAGTGTGAGCGGCTCATATCAGGTCATTCACAATTGTGTGTGTGGGTTTAGAGAGGTCCAAAGTCACGCCTTGTCCTTTTGGACAGCAATATTTTCTGTAAACAGGAGACAGCCCCCACATGGCTTCACTTGTAAAACGACAATTAAATGTAGCCTCCCGGTTCACAAGCAAGAGAGAACACAGGTACCCAGGAAGGGCTTGCCAGTCATTCCCCTTGCATAGACATTGGCTCAAAGTGCCAGCTGTCAATGCTTCTCTTAAATGCAGGATCTACAAGATCAAGTGTGACACTGTCTTCTGGATGTCGTGACTCCCTGTGCGCTGTTAGCACTCGCGTCCTGATCCAGAGAAGGAGCCTCTCCTCAGCTTGAGTTGGAAGCATTGCAGTTGCCGTGAAGCATTGCAGGCTTCTCGCCTCCAGCCCAGCTTCTGCGTACGTGGCAGGAAGGCAGTGCAACCCAGCTTACTACATTAGGGGCCCAGTGTTCTGTGGTCGTTGGAGCCAACCAGTGTCTTGGGCTTCACTGAACCTCATCGTCCTTTGCCACAATCAAACTACATTTGAGCAGTCAGCAGTTAAAAGCTTTTGTTTCGCTTTGTTTTAACCTGGTTTCTGCATTCAAAGCTCCATTTTTGCCTTTCCCTTTTCTCTGCCGGGGTGCACTATGTGCCTGGACTTGCAATCTCTTTGCCCTGTTATTTATTCTGTATCCCCACCCCACCCCCCGCCAAAGTCCACGGTAGAGTTAATGGTTTTGGAATCTGAATTGAGTTGAATAGGTCCTCACGGTCCCCCTCACACTTATACGGAGCATCTAAAGGATTGCCAGTCTGGTGGATGACGTCAAACTCCTTATATAGCCCTGTAACCAGGGCTGGCCTTGAACTGCTCCTCCTGACTCAGCCTCCCAAGTGCTGGGTATGTGCCACCATGACTGGCTTGGCGAAACAGCTACTGTTATCCAGAGGAGAGCTCTAGGGTCTAAGCCCAGGGTCGGCGAGTGTACATTTTCTCTACCACGGGGTTGTCTGCCGGCCTTTACCGTCCCCTTCTATTGCAACAGTAGAACAAACTGTTACATAGTCATATGGCCACTCAAAATAAACATTAGCTTTCTTGGCCTTCCTTGTAACATGCTCTAGCCCTGAGACTCAGTTTGGGCTACTGGGAAGGGGCGCTCTATTTAGGCATTGTCACTATACAAGACAGGCATGCTGTATCTCTGAACTGTGTCATGAAAACCATATGTCAAGGATGGAAGAGCAGGCAATAGGAAGGATGGGTTGGTGAGATGGCTCAGAGGGTGAACAAACTTGCTATGCAGCCCTGATGAGATAGCCCAAGCTCAAACTCTGGAACCCACTGAAAAAGAGAAGAAAAGATCTCACATCTTAGCACTTCTATTGGAGTTTGAGGCAGAGACAGGAGAACCAGCTGGAAGCTTGCATGCACAGAGCCTCAGTAGGAACGACAGGAGACCGTGCCGCCAAATGGGCGGAAAGAGAATTAACTCCAGAAAAGCTGTCCTCCGGATTCCTGCACATGTGCACATGTGCGCACAGAACAAATGACCGGGTGATCAACAACTGCCAGGGTTGTCCCTACTAAACACAACTAAAGCCCAAGAATGCACACAATGGAACAGGAGGGTAGCTTGAGGCCCCAGCGCTGGCCCCTAGCACAGCAAAAAGCAACAACCACAGAACCAGAAACATAAAACACTCTCAGCAAAGGAGAGGAGACAGGTCACCTATGGACATGGTGAGCCAAGGAACAGCAAGGCAGTGAGTTCCTGGTGCTTTCTCTTCGCCTGATATATCTTGGATTTGGAAGGGAACAGCCAGCAACTTGGAAATGCCAAACAAGCCAAGAAAAGAAAAAAAGGCTCCCACAAAAGCCTGCTCTCCCCAGCCAAGGACCTGAAAAGAGGCAGTCGAACAAGAACAGAACACTTTCAGATGAAATCGGTTCTAGCTGTAGCCAAACACCAAGGAGAAGCTGTGGCTCCCATCCCACCACTGCTAGGAGAGGCCGAACGGGAGCTGGGATGTCAGCCCTCACTGGGGTGTGAAGCAAATGCTGAGTGTAAATGTGAATATAAAACACTGCCAGGCTGGTGTGAAAGAGGGTGTATAGGGACCTCAGAATTCATCCCCGCCAGAGGGCACGAGCTGCTTCGCGGAGTCAGCAGAGACCACATAGGCAGGCTATGTGCTCCCATGTGCTCCCCCTCTCCACCATAACCAGACACGTTCGCCCACGGGGTGGTGTCAGAGTCAGACTTCACCTATGCCCAGCAGCAAGAAGGCTACTCCTTACCCTGTGATGTCAGTGAAAGCCACACAGGGTACAGAACGGCCTGCTTCTATCCCTCCCAGTCAAAACAACAAAATTAGAAAGGCCTGGTGTTCTAACTCAGCAGAACAGGGCCTGCCTAGCAAGAGTGAGATTCTGGGTTTAGTTCTCAGCACTGCAAACATGAAAGACTCTCACTTAACCTAGAAAAAGCCAGAAAGAAAGTAATAAAGATTAAGAACTAAAATAAATGAGAAAACAATAACGAATGAAGCCATAACGAGACAGAGAAATCTCTACAAAAAGATCATCACAATGGGCAGATAAGTAGAAGACCGATAAGTCAAGAAAAATTAGATATTAGTCGTGAAGCAAGGGTTATAGCTGTACATATCAAACATGCAATACAAAGGCTGTAAGACAGAGATCAGACGGACAGCATACGTGTACGCAAGCCCCCTGCCCCATGAAGTAGGCCGTAAATGACTCGTGCAAACAGCATTACGCTCAGCATTGACATTTAGAGGAATCGGGGTACTGCTTTTGCTATTTGTTCGTTAGTTCTGAGACAGGGTCTCTCACATAGCCCCGACTGTCCTGGAACTCACTATGTAGACCAGACTGGTCTTAAACTTACAGAGATGTGCCTGTCTTTGCCTGAGATTAAAGGCGTGCACCACCATGCCTGGTCATGGGTACTTTATAAAATCAGAAACCAAGAGTTCTTGCCTGGTCCTAGATTGGTTTCTATTACTGAGGTATTTTAGGTCTGTTGCCATGACCAAAAGCAACTTGAGAAGGAAGGGGTTTATTTGACTTACACATCCCCATCACAGTCCATCACTGAGGGAAGCAGGGCAGGAACTCAAGCAGACCTTAGAGGAACGCTGCTTATCTGCCAGCTCTGCCTTGTCTTATACAGCCCAGGGCCACATGCCCGGGGTGGCACCACCCACAGTGGGCCGGCCCCTCCCACGTCAATCACCAACTGAGAAAAGGCCTCACAGGTTTGCTTTCACACCAGCCAGGCAGGTGGAGGCGTTTTCTCAAATGGCCCTTATATCAAGTCGACAAAATCAAAACCAAAAACCCTAGCATGCCTAGTATGAAATAGATAATTTAAGTAATTTTTATAACTAAGATAATTGAATTATAATTAAAAGATTTTCCAAATTAGAACTGGCACCTACGTGACCTCTTCTGGAAACAGAATATTTCTCAGTTCATTTTGTGAAGTTAACATTCTCCTGAGAACTGTTGAGAGCCTGAAGGAGACGACACAGTAGCATAGAGCATGGAACAACACAAAAGCTTCTTAGGAGGGACCCACATCAGGAGAACAGAGGGGCGAGGACCTCCCCCAAAAAGAGGATGTGGCCTAGAGGTCCGGCAGGGAGCCTCCAAATCAGAGGACTCCAGAGGGCATCAGTGGACAAGGGTTGATAAGATGACTATATGAGAGAACTATGTGAGATCGATAACTATGACATAACTATATGAGATCGATAACTATGATATAACTATATGAGATCGATAACTATGA